>NW_028283660.1:0-7500 GCF_059441095.1 Idiotropiscis lumnitzeri | reverse complement strand
TCCACTCTCCTCTTCGCCCACGCTCTTCTTCGGCGCACGCCGGCCGTCTAACCGCTCCAGCGCCCGTCGTGCCGCTCGGCGAAACTACAATGCCCCCGAATATTTTTTATACCCGCGAAGCACTGAACCCGCGAAAGGTGAACCGCGAAGTAGCGAGGGTTCGCTGTATGTATAAGACCAAGACCTACAAAAAAGTCTCTTGGAGCAATGAGCTAGGTTTTACAGGAAGTCGGCCATTTTCAATTTACTTAAAAGGGGCGGGTCACCACAATGGACTTTGTGTAGAAATTATTATTGGGGCCCGAGCAGCGACCGCGGCGAGGTCCCTATTGTTTATGTAGAAATTATTATTAGGGCCCGAGCAGCAACCGCTACGAGGTCCCCATTGTTTTTGTGGAAATTATTATTGTTATTATTATTAGGGCCCGAGCAGTGACCGCTGCGAGGTCCCTATCGTTTTTCTAGAAATTGTTATTAGGGCCCGAGCTGCGACGGCTGCGAGGTCCCTATTGTTTTTGTAGAAAATATTATTACTTTTATTATTATTATTATTATTATTATTATTAGGGCCTGAGCAGCGACCGCTGCGAAGTCGCTATTGTTTTTGTTGAAATTATTATTATTATTATTTTTCCGATTGTTCGATCGCATTTTTGACCCCCGAAACATGCACAAAAACTCACCAAACTTGGCAGTCTCATCGGGCATGGCGAAAAATTTGATATTTTAACGTCTAATATGAACAGGAAGTGAGTTATGAATTTTTGAAAGTCCGACTTTTGCCCTTTTTTGCATGTTTACATGGGTCATTCTTTTGCACCCTGATCCTAAAGGCTTCATCTGATTGCCTTAAAATTCTGTCTGTAGCATCTTAAGACCTGGGACAAACACTGGGGCTAAAATCTTTTGTTTCCGAAATACTATATGACGGGGGCGGGGCTTCGAAGTTTTCACTTAAGATTTCCTTCGCCGCAATGGACAAAATGCTTAATAACTCTCATGCACATGCTGCTAAAAATCCAAAACTTCACATGTACATAAAGAGTCGGTACCTGAAGACATCTATATGTTTATATTCTGTTATACACCTTGCGCCAATCAATATCATTTTTTACATTTTGACGTACTGCACGGTGCCCTTTTAACGAATCCGATTGAAAATTGGCTAGAAAAGACTCAAGACATTGATCTTACGCTATCCCTATTTTTGTGACTTTCCTTCGAAGGGCGTGGCTCTTGCGGTGCCGCAGAGTCTGATTATTCTCCGTGGCAACAAAAGTTCCTGCAAAATGATTCAGATGATCCATCTTCTCGAAATTTTTCACATTTGAGGATATTCAGGCCCTGAAGACGGCTGCCAACTTATTTTTGATCGCAGTGGTAGCGCCACCAACTGGTTAAAACAAATACAAATTATTTTCGTTGATGTTTTTCTCCGGGCAGGTTCACAAAATCTACCTTATATTTGCTCGGATGAGTGTTTAGGCCTTGAGGATGTCACAATACGAAAGTCTTTCGCCTTCTTCAGAGTGTCACATGATGGTGTATTGTGACCCGTCTTTATCAGCTGATGTTCAATGAGGGCGTGACTTACCTGTCACAAGAATGAAGGCAAGTCACACCCCCCGCTGTCCGTTCACTCCGCCAAGATGCTGCTCCAGGTGGTAGAGAGGATGAAGGCTCCCTTGTCTCTGTTCATGGTTTTTATGCCTCGCTTGCAGATCTCAATGGCCTCTCTGATCCAGCGCTGTTGTTTGTTCTCTTCGGTGCGGATGACCCTGCCCTTCTCCCGGTCCATGATGTGGTTTTCCCTTTTGCAGTGGTCAGTGATTGCTGATTTGTAATGTTCATGTTGTGCTTATTCTTTTACTGCTTTGATTTTTAATTTTTTTGACAGGTAAGTCACACCCTCATGGAACATCAGCTGATAAAGACGGGTCTCAAGACACCATTATGCGACACTCTGAAGAAGGCGAAAGACTCGCCGAAACATGTCAGGTAAAAAATTTACCTAAAACATAATTGTCTGCTTTTAATGAATCAGTCAAATATCAATAATAAGAAGACAAAATGAACCTAATACAAATAAATGAATGCTTAATAACTCCCCTGCACATGCTCCTAAAAATCCAAACCTTCACCTGTAAATAAAATGTCCCGACCTGAAGACATCTTAATGTTATTATTTTGTTATACACACAGCGCCGCCAAGTGGAATCAAAAATTTGTTTTATTTTAATTTTCACGTACTGCACGGTGCCCTTTTGACGAATCCGACTGAAAATTAGTCAGAAAAGACTCAAGACAATGATCTTACTCTCTGCCGAGTTTGTGACGTTTTGGCAAAAGGCGTGGCTATTACGGTGCTGAAAAGTCCGATTGTACTTTGTGGCAACAAAAGCTCCGGCAACATGACTCAGATGATCCTATCTTCTCGAAGTTGTACACATTTGAGGATACTTCAGCCCTGAAGACATCTACCAACTTATTTTTCATCGTAGTAGTAGCGCCACCAACTGGTAAAAGCTAATACAAGTTATTTTCTTGGATGTTTTTCTCCGTGCAACTCAACAAGGTCGCCCTCATATATGCTCGGAGGACTGTTTCGGCCATGAGGATGTCACAATACGAAATTCATCCTTTTTCGTGAAAAGTTGTGGGAGTGGCATTGCACGGTTCGGCAATAAAACAACGCTGATTATGAGGTTCTAAATATGAACGACAACTCGTGAAACTTGACACACACATCAGGCAGAGCAAATTTATCAATATTTTATACGTTAGTTGTGCAGCTTTTTTTAAATGGCTCGCCATGGCCCTCGAGAAATGTTCAAAAAAGCAGCCCTGGTTGAGTGTTTCACCTCGCTTTTTGTAAATTTTATGGAGTACAGTGAACCCTCGGTTATCGCGGTTAATGGGGACCGAGACCACCCGCGAAAACTGAAAATCCGCGAAGTAGCGGCGCACCTTCAAAAATGCTTAAAAAAAATATACAATATATATAATAAATATATAAATATTTATATTTATATATATATATATATATATACGGGGAGAGAGAGAGAGAGAGAGAGTGAAATTCATGTTATAACAAAAAAACCAAATTATTATTAAAACGTATTATTTTTTTATTCCCCAGCCATTCTTTTTGTATTTATTTAATTACTCCGACTTTAACCTGATGGTACGCCGTCCGGTGTGCCCTGTGAAAAAAAGGTGGCATTCTTTATTTATTTATTCTTTCATAACGGACAGCCTCGCGCTCCGCTCGTGCCCGGGCGCAAGAGGTGCTCCAATTCGGCTTAACTGTGACACACGCCCGACCTCCTCCGGAACTTCCATTCGGTTAAACTTGGGGGCCGCTTGGCACCGCCCGTGCCCGGGGAAGGTGCTCCTCTTCGGCTTACTGTGACGCGAGCATGCCCTCCTCCTCCGGAGCTTCCATTCAGTTAAACGTAGGGGCCGCTTGGAACCGCCCGTGCCCGGGGAAGGTGCTCCTCTTCGGCTTACTGTGACGCGAGCATGCCCTCCTCCTCCGGAGCTTCCATTCGGTTAAACTTCGGGGCCGCTTGGAACCGCCCGTGCCCGGGGAAGGTGCTCCTCTTCGGCTTACTGTGACGCGAGCATGCCCTCCTCCTCCGGAGCTTCCATTTGGTTAAACTTAGGGGCCGCTTGGCACCGCCCGTGCCCGGGGAAGTGTTAAAGAAATTTAAGTTTGTATGTTCATCTGTTAGTTTTGTTGTTTAGTTTGTCATCTTAGCAAGTTTCAAACTATAACTAATCTTACAGGCCCCCTTTGTTGCACATGCATTCGTATCTTTCTGGCCTCTAATTAAACCTTCGACAGCTACGGGTGCCAGGTACGGCCTCATCGCGAATGTGACTCCCCAACGCCAGAACCCTTTTCTGTAAACACCTCCCTTGGGGTGTTGATGACCTCTTTAACCCTTCGTAGATAATGTTGGGGCCCGAGGCCTCTTAAGGCTGTAACTTATGCATTTAGGGAGGTCCAACACAAGGCTTGGTATTTCTAAAGCAACAATATCGTCATGGCCATAAAATAAGTTCAACATGTTAAGCCTTGTGAAAATACACTACACAGGTCAAATGAAGTTCAGAGTGAACATGCTCCCTTTTGCTGTTAGAATAAGCAGAAGTATGAACAAAAGGTGTCTTGTAAGCTGAAACCGTTAGAATAGGCAGGAAGAGGGTGGGCAAGTGGGATGGAGTCAAATGTCAAGTTTTCCATTCTGTATGTATTGCATATTCAAATTGCTTATGCTGATGCAAATAAAAACCATGTGTGCAGTCGAACACGCTGGCTTCGCCTCGGAGTTCGAGGGCTGCCCCGCGCGGAAATGACAGACAATCTTGGCTGGTTGATTCATTTGTTCAGGCTTGTTTTGATAGAAACATCCTTAACATTACTTGGTCCTTCGAATGCCGGATGAAAACGTGTGATCTGCGGTGGACGATTGACGACGACTGAAAACGGCGCCATCGTGAAAAGTCCTCTCTTCCAGGAGGCCGGTCCTCGGCCATCCTCCACCGGAGAGAACACAGACTTCATCCATGAACCGCGAGTGTCTCGACCAGCGGAGAGATTGTCACAGGTCAGTGGTTGTATACAACAGATAGTAAAAAACTTTTTTGGGTTTTTGAAGGATAGTAGGGTTTCAGGGAGTTCCTTTACCCGAAGAGATAGTACATCTTAGCTTAGCTATTTTCTGGAAGAAATACAGATTTAACTTTGCTATTTTGGAAGACTTGTTGGAAGACTCGGACAGTACAGAATTAACTGTTGTTTATTCTGGAAGGCAGATTAAGGCATTCCTTGTCTGGTAGAGAGTACAAGTGTAGTTGATTATATCTGCTCGGATAGTACAGAATTAACTGTTGTTTTTTCTGGAAGACAGATTTAGGGGTCCTTATTTCTGGTAGAGTACAGATGTAATTATTACTATATTTGGAAGTGATAGTACAACGTTTGTTATTTATAGAAGACGAAAATAGTTTATCTATTTTCACAGACACAGAACTGATCAATCTGTGAGTGTGTATGTGTATTGTATGAATGTCCAACGTTTGAGAAATCTAAAACTGACCGAGGGTTGTGAGTAAAAACACCCAGGAATACCCGCTCCAAATTGGGAGTAGAAGCTTGGTATTCAACCCAAAGTCAGGCAATTTGAATTTTTCTCAACACTGAGGAACCATAACTAGACACCATAACAATTAAGACTGTCAGAAATGGCGGCAGAATTGATGAAGGAAGTTAACTGTCAACTTTCCGAATTTGAAATAAAGGAAAAATGTAGGTTAGTTGAAATTGAAAAATATTGATTAGCTTCTCGTTTGTAGCTGTTCAATGTTGAGAACTGTGTGTGTTGTTTTGTGGGCCCGTGTATATGTCTGAGTCTGACTATGTGTGTGTGTGAGAACAAAGAAGAGAAAGGGTGGGGGTTGAGTCAGTGAGCTGGAGTGTGTGCGATTGGGGATTACTAATACCACTTGGTATTTTATCCCATGTAATACAGTAGGATTATAAACAGCAGACTGTTGTGGATGTAATAGACAAGAAATCTCCACCTGAAAAAGTTGAAGTGAGAATTGCCACAACAGGAAAATTGAGTTGCTGTCCTACTGATGAGAAACCAGTTTTTAGAACACCCTAGGTGTTGACAAACTGGTCCAATTTTCTAAAATTGGGGTATTGGGTAGTATAGTAAAGTCCAGGGAAACTTTGCAGTGTAGAGATTGGAAGTTAATAAGAAAAGAAAAGGAATGTGTAAAGAAAGAAAAAGAATGTGTAGAAAAGGGAAAGGAACAATTAATGTTCCATAGAAAGGATTGATGAAGTCCAAATGATAGGGCAAGTGAGAAAGGTGTCATAGGCAGATTTGCAAGTGGAAAACTGTATAGAGTAACAGAATGAGAACCTATGTGGTTGAGGGATGTAAGACACTGAGTTGGTTGCATGAATTGAAAGAGAGAAGTAGGTGTTATGAAAGATGGAATGAAGGTTTTGAAAGTGAACATGAGGAATCTTTGCAAAAGCATAGGTGTTTCCTGATTTTGAATTTTAAGTGGTGTCAAACCTGAGGTGCGGGGGCAGAATTTGGTTCTCTAACTGAGAGGCAAGGTAGGTTGAGAAGGAAAAGCGTAAGTGAAATAGGATGAGCGGAAAGTTAAGAGGGGGTTGGAGATGACTGAGAGGTAAAGTAGGTTGGGCAGATGCCAGAAGGAAAGCGTAAGTGAATTGGAACGAGCGGAAAGTTTAGGGGGAAGGAGCTGTTGCCATTGGCTTGAGATTGCCTGCTCGTAAATTGGCAGGGAGGAGTGGCCAGTAAACTGGAGCCTTTGGTAGGGGGCGTAACCCCTGGCAGCTTGGTTGCCTGGGGACCGCGTGATTGGCGTATGAACAGTGAGGCCCCCCCCCTCCCTTCTTTTTCTGCTGTGAGCGTCTAGGATAGGCTTGCACACGAGGGCGGCCAAGGAGAAGACGAGTAATTTACATAATGAATGAAGGGTTTGAGAACTTGTTTTAAGGAAGTGTACGATTGGGAAAATGAATGACTAGGCCGGGACCCCAGTGGGGCTTCGGACTGCGAGTTGATGTCCAAACCTCTGGATTCCCCCTCTGACAGTGACAACAGTGAGGACATTGAGGAAGATATTAAACATATGTTTGACCTCGAGAATTACTTAATGCGTCATCAAACTGAACCGATGAGATGCAGCTGTTAAAAAAGGAAGTCACATATTTAGGCCGCATTTTGACTGAAAAGGGGCGCATTTTTGGTGACAAGCAAAAAGAAGGCGTTGCCCGAGCCCTAAAACCAATAACAAAGAAGTAAATGATGTCCCTTATAGGTGTACGCAATTATTGCCAGGCATGGATTGCAAAGTACTTAGAAATCACACGACTATTGCTGGACATCATTTATGACAAGCCAATGACATTTGAGGAAAAAAAAAATGTTTGAACACTTGAGGTTGACAAGCTTTTGAACTTGTCAAGTGTGAACTCATTGATTAAGATGTATTAGCACTACCAAATTACTATGAGCCATTTGAGCAAACAGTGACTGCAAAAAATGGTTTCATGACCTTGTGTGGCTGCAGACGCGCAGGGCTCATGAAATCACTTGCATATTAGTCACAACAATTGGATCAAGCAGCCTTCACCCACCACATTCACATTGCACGGCGACCTAATTGTCACATTACACTGATAAGGTGCGCTCAGCCCAGCGTCACTTTTTCCCGCACCAGTAGAAGGCACACCACACGACTGTGGAAGCCGAGTCCAAATTACCACCAAACAGCGACCTGACCTCTTGGACACCTTTCTCCCGACTGGAGAGACAGTTTTTTGACGGCCGCAAAGGGGTGGGAATTTTTTTTTTAACAAAGCATTTTGTTTCAAGGGATATTAAAATCTGTATGTGCAGGACAAGCAGCAGAAACTTCTGTGCTGATCCAGAATTGTAAGATGTT
>NW_028283659.1:507500-647181 GCF_059441095.1 Idiotropiscis lumnitzeri | reverse complement strand
GGGCTTCAAAGTTTTCACTTAAGATTTCCTTCGCCGCAATGGACAAAATGCTTAATAACTCTCCTGCACATGCTGCTAAAAATCCAAAACTTCACATGTACATAAAAAGTCTGTACCTGAAGACATCTATATGTTTATATTCAGTTATACACCTTGCGCCAATCAATATCATTTTTTACATTTTGACGTACTGCACGGTGCCCTTTTAACGAATCTGATTGAAAATTGGCTAGAAAAGACTCAAGACATTGATCTTACTCTATCCCTATTTTTGTGACTTTCCTTCGAAGGGCGTGGCTATTACGGTGCCGCAGAGTCTGATTATTCTCCGTGGCAACAAAAGTTCCTGCAAAATGATTCAGATGATCCATCTTCTCGAAATTTTTCACATTTGAGGATATTCAGGCCCTGAAGACGGCTGCCAACTTATTTTTGATCGCAGTGGTAGCGCCACCAACTGGTTAAAACAAATACAAATTATTTTCGTTGATGTTTTTCTCCGGGCAGGTGAACAAAATCTACCTTATATTTGCTCGGATGAGTGTTTAGGCCTTGAGCATGTCACAATACGAAAGTCTTTCGCCTTCTTCAGAGTGTCACATGATGCTGTCTTGTGACCCGTCTTTATCAGCTGATGTTCCATGAGGGCGTGACTTACCTGTCACAAGAATGAAGGCAAGTCACGCCCCCCGCTGTCCGTTCACTCCGCCAAGATGCTGGTCCAGGTGGTAGAGAGGATGAAGGCTCCCTTGTCTCTGTTCATGGTTTTTATGCCTCGCTTGCAGATCTCAATGGCCTCTCTGATCCAGCGCTGTTGTTTGTTCTCTTCTGTGCGGATGACCCTGCCCTTCTCCCGGTCCATGATGTGGTTTTCCCTTTTGCAGTGGTCAGTGATTGCTGATTTGTAATGTTCATGTTGTGCTTGTTCTTTTACTGCTCTGATTTTTTTCATTTTTTTGACAGGTAAGTCACACCCTCATGGAACATCAGCTCAAGACACCATCATGCGACACTCTGAAGAAGGCGAAAGACTCGCCGAAACATGTCAGGTAAAAAATTAACCTAAAACATAATTGTCTGCTTTTAATGAATCAGTCAAATATCAATAATAAGAAGACAAAATGAACCTAATACAAATAAATGAATGCTTAATAACTCCCCTGCACATGCTCCTAAAAATCCAAACCTTCACCTGTAAATAAAACGTCCCGACCTGAAGACATCGTAATGTTATTATTTTGTTATACACACAGTGCCGCCAAGTGGAATCAAAAATTTGTTTTTATTTTAATTTTCACGTACTGCACGGTGCCCTTTTGACGAATCCGACTGAAAATTAGTCAGAAAAGACTCAAGACAATGATCTTACTCTCTGCCGAATTTTGTGACGTTTTGGCAAAAGGCGTGGCTATTAAGGTGCTGAAAAGTCCGATTGTACTCTGTGACAACAAAAGCTCCGGCAACATGACTCAGATGATCCTATCTTCTCGAAGTTGTACACATTTGAGGATACTTCAGCCCTGAAGACATCTACCAACTTATTTTACATCGTAGTAGTAGCGCCACCAACTGGTAAAAGCTAATACTAGTTATTTTCTTGGATGTTTTTCTCCGTGCAACTCAACAAGGTCGCCCTCATATATGCTCGGATGACTGTTTCGGCCATGAGGATGTCACAATACGAAATTCGTCCTTTTTCGTGAAAAGTTGTGGGAGTGGCATTGCACTGTTCGGCAATAAAACAAAGCTGATTATGAGGTTCTAAATATGAACGACAACTCGTAAAACTTTACACACACATCAGGCCGAGCAAATTTATCAATATTTTATACGTTAGTTGTGCAGCTTTTTTTAAATGGCTCGCCATGGCCCTCGAGAAATGTTAAAAAAAGCAGCTCTGGTTGAGTGTTTCACCTCGCTTTTTGTAAATTTTATGGAGTACAGTGAACCCTCGGTTATCGCGGTTAATGGGGACCGAGACCACCCGCGAAAACTGAAAATCCGCGAAGTAGCGGCGCACCTTCAAAAATGCTTAAAAAAAATATACAATATATATAATAAATATATATATATATATATATATATATAAATATATATATATATATATATACTGGGAGAGAGAGAGTGAAATTCATGTTATAACAAAAAAACCAAATTATTATTAAAACGTATTATTTTTTTATTCCCCAGCCATTCTTTTAGTATTTATTTAATTACTCCGACTTTTACCTGCTGGTACGCCGTCCGGTGTGCCCTGTGAAATGAAAGGTGGCATTCTTTATTTATTTATTTATTTATTCATTCATAACTGACAGCCTCGCGCTCCGCTCGTGCCCGGGCAGAAGAGGTGCTCCAATTTGGCTTAACTGTGACACACGCCCGCCCTCCTCCCCCGGAGCTTCCATTCGGTTAAACTTAGGGGCCGCTTGGCACCGCCCGTGCCCGGGGAAGGTGCTCCTCTTCGGCTTACTGTGACGCGAGCATGCCCTCCTCCTCCGGAGCTTCCATTCGGTTAAACTTAGGGGCCGCTTGGAACCGCCCGTGCCCGGGGAAGGTGCTCCTCTACGGCTTAACTGCCACGCACGCCGGCCGGAGCTCTGGTACGGTCCGAACCGCGCGAAACGTCACCACCGATCGTGTCCGGGGGAACGTGCTCTTCTTCGTCCACTCTCCTCTTCGCCCACGCTCTTCTTCGGCGCACGCCGGCCGTCTAACCGCTCCAGCGCCCCGTCGTGCCGCTCGGCGAAACTACAATGCCCCCGAATATTTTTTAGACCCGCGAAGCACTGAACCCGCGAAAGGTGAACCGCGAAGTAGCGAGGGTTCACTGTATGTATAAGACCAAGACCTACAAAAAAGTCTCTTGGAGCAATGAGCTAGGTTTTACAGGAAGTCGGCCATTTTGAATTTACTTAAAAGGGGGCGGGTCACCACAATGGACTTTGTGTAGAAATTATTATTGGGGCCCGAGCAGCGACCGCGGCGAGGTCCCTATTGTTTTTGTAGAAAACATTATTACTTTTATTATTATTATTATTATTATTATTAGGGCCTGAGCAGCGACCGCTGCGAAGTCCCTATTGTTTTTGTAGAAATTATTATTATTATTATTTTTCCGATTGCTCGATCGCATTTTTGACCCCCGAAACATGCACAAAAACTCACCAAACTTGGCAGTCTCATCGGGCATGGCGAAAAATTTGATATTTTAACGTCTAATATGAACAGGAAGTGAGTTATGAATTTTTGAAAGTCCGACTTTTGCCCTTTTTTGCATGTTTACAGGGGTCATTCTTTTGCACCCTGATCCTAAAGGCTTCATCTGATTGCCTTAAAATTCTGTCTGTAGCATCTGAAGACCTGGGACAAACACTGGGGCTAAAATTTTTTGTTTCCGAAATACTATATGACGGGGGCGGGGCTTCAAAGTTTTCACTTAAGATTTCCTTCGCCGCAATGGACAAAATGCTTAATAACTCTCCTGCACATGCTGCTAAAAATCCAAAACTTCACATGTACATAAAGAGTCTGTACCTGAAGACATCGATATGTTTATATTCAGTTATACACCTTGCGCCAATCAATATCATTTTTTACATTTTGACGTACTGCACGGTGCCCTTTTAACGAATCTGATTGAAAATTGGCTAGAAAAGACTCAAGACATTGATCTTACTCTATCCCTATTTTTGTGACTTTCCTTCGAAGGGCGTGGCTATTACGGTGCCGCAGAGTCTGATTATTCTCCGTGGCAACAAAAGTTCCTGCAAAATGATTCAGATGATCCATCTTCTCGAAATTTTTCACATTTGAGGATATTCAGGCCCTGAAGACGGCTGCCAACTTATTTTTGATCGCAGTGGTAGCGCCACCAACTGGTTAAAACAAATACAAATTATTTTCGTTGATGTTTTTCTCCGGGCAGGTGAACAAAATCTACCTTATATTTGCTCGGATGAGTGTTTAGGCCTTGAGCATGTCACAATACGAAAGTCTTTCGCCTTCTTCAGAGTGTCACATGATGGTGTCTTGTGACCCGTCTTTATCAGCTGATGTTCCATGAGGGCGTGACTTACCTGTCACAAGAATGAAGGCAAGTCACGCCCCCCGCTGTCCGTTCACTCCGCCAAGATGCTGGTCCAGGTGGTAGAAAGGATGAAGGCTCCCTTGTCTCTGTTCATGGTTTTTATGCCTCGCTTGCAGATCTCAATGGCCTCTCTGATCCAGCGCTGTTGTTTGTTCTCTTCTGTGCGGATGACCCTGCCCTTCTCCCGGTCCATGATGTGGTTTTCCCTTTTGCAGTGGTCAGTGATTGCTGATTTGTAATGTTCATGTTGTGCTTGTTCTTTTACTGCTCTGATTTTTTCATTTTTTTGACAGGTAAGTCACACCCTCATGGAACATCAGCTGATAAAGACGGGTCTCAAGACACCATCATGCGACACTCTGAAGAAGGCGAAAGACTCGCCGAAACATGTCAGGTAAAAAATTAACCTAAAACATAATTGTCTGCTTTTAATGAATCAGTCAAATATCAATAATAAGAAGACAAAATGAACCTAATACAAATAAATGAATGCTTAATAACTCCCCTGCACATGCTCCTAAAAATCCAAACCTTCACCTGTAAATAAAACGTCCCGACCTGAAGACATCTTAATGTTATTATTTTGTTATACACACAGTGCCGCCAAGTGGAATCAAAAATTTTTTTTAATTTTAATTTTCACGTACTGCACGGTGCCCTTTTGACGAATCCGACTGAAAATTAGTCAGAAAAGACTCAAGACAATGATCTTACTCTCTGCCGAATTTTGTGACGTTTTGGCAAAAGGCGTGGCTATTAAGGTGCTGAAAAGTCCGATTGTACTCTGTGGCAACAAAAGCTCCGGCAACATGACTCAGATGATCCTATCTTCTCGAAGTTGTACACATTTGAGGATACTTCAGCCCTGAAGACATCTACCAACTTATTTTACATCATAGTAGTAGCGCCACCAACTGGTAAAAGCTAATACAAGTTATTTTCTTGGATGTTTTTCTCCGTGCAACTCAACAAGGTCGCCCTCATATATGCTCGGATTACTGTTTCGGCCATGAGGATGTCACAATACGAAATTAGTCCTTTTTCGTGAAAAGTTGTGGGAGTGGCATTGCACTGTTCGGCAATAAAACAACGCTGATTATGAGGTTCTAAATATGAACGACAACTCGTGAAACTTTACACACACATCAGGCCGAGCAAATTTATCAATATTTTATACGTTAGTTGTGCAGCTTTTTTGAAATGGCTCGCCATGGCCCTCGAGAAATGTTAAAAAAAAGCAGCTCTGGTTGAGTGTTTCACCTCGCTTTTTGTAAATTTTATGGAGTACAGTGAACCCTCGGTTATCGCGGTTAATGGGGACCGAGACCACCCGCGAAAACTGAAAATCCGCGAAGTAGCGGCGCACCTTCAAAAATGCTTAAAAAAAATATACAATATATATAATAAATATATATATATATATATATATATATATATACGGGAAGAGAGAGAGTGAAATTCATGTTATAACAAAAAAAACTAATTATTATTAAAACGTATTATTTTTTTATTCCCCAGCCATTCTTTTTGTATTTATTTAATTACTCCGACTTTTACCTGCTGGTACGCCGTCCGGTGTGCCCTGTGAAATGAAAGGTGGCATTCTTTATTTATTTATTCATTTATTCATTCATAACTGACAGCCTCGCGCTCCGCTCGTGCCCGGGCAGAAGAGGTGCTCCAATTTGGCTTAACTGTGACACACGCCCGCCCTCCTCCCCCGGAGCTTCCATTCGGTTAAACTTAGGGGCCGCTTGGCACCGCCCGTGCCCGGGGAAGGTGCTCCTCTTCGGCTTACTGTGACGCGAGCATGCCCTCCTCCTCCGGAGCTTCCATTCGGTTAAACTTAGGGGCCGCTTGGAACCGCCCGTGCCCGGGGAAGGTGCTCCTCTTCGGCTTACTGTGACGCGAGCATGCCCTCCTCCTCCGGAGCTTCCATTCGGTTAAACTTAGGGGCCGCTTGGCACCGCCCGTGCCCGGGGAAGGTGCTCCTCTACGGCTTAACTGCCACGCACGCTGGCCGGAGCTCTGGTACGGTCCGAACCGCGCGAAACGTCGCCACCGATCGTGTCCGGGGGAACGTGCTTTTCTTCGTCCACTCTCCTCTTCGCCCACGCTCTTCTTCGGCGCACGCCGGCCGTCTAACCGCTCCAGCGCCCCGTCGTGCCGCTCGGCGAAACTACAATGCCCCCGAATATTTTTTAGACCCGCGAAGCACTGAATCCGCGAAAGGTGAACCGCGAAGTAGCGAGGGTTCACTGTATGTATAAGACCAAGACCTACAAAAAAGTCTCTTGGAGCAATGAGCTAGGTTTTACATTTTGAATTTACTTAAAAGGGGGCGGGTCACCACAATGGACTTTGTGTAGAAATTATTATTGGGGCCCGAGCAGCGACCGCGGCGAGGTCCCTATTGTTTTTGTAGAAAATATTATTACTTTTATTATTATTATTATTATTATTATTTGGGCCTGAGCAGCGACCGCTGCGAAGTCCCTATTGTTTTTGTAGAAATTATTATTATTATTATTTTTCCGATTGTTCTATCGCATTTTTGACCCCCGAAACATGCACAAAAACTCACCAAACTTGGCAGTCTCATCGGGCATGGCGAAAAATTTGATATTTTAACGTCTAATATGAACAGGAAGTGAGTTATGAAATTTTGAAAGTCCGACTTTTGCCCTTTTTTGCATGTTTACAGGGGTCATTCTTTTGCACCCTGTTCCTAAAGGCTTCATCTGATTGCCTTAAAATTCTGTCTGTAGCATCTGAAGACCTGGCACAAACACTGGGGCTAAAATTTTTTGTTTCCGAAATACTATATGACGGGGGCGGGGCATCAAAGTTTTCACTTAAGATTTCCTTCGCCGCAATGGACAAAATGCTTAATAACTCTCCTGCACATGCTGCTAAAAATCCCAAACTTCACATGTACATAAAGAGTCTGTACCTGAAGACATCTATATGTTTATATTCAGTTATACACCTTGCGCCAATCAATATCATTTTTTACATTTTGACGTACTGCACGGTGCCCTTTTAACGAATCTGATTGAAAATTGGCTAGAAAAGACTCAAGACATTAATCTTACTCTATCCCTATTTTTGTGACTTTCCTTCGAAGGGCGTGGCTATTACGGTGCCGCAGAGTCTGATTATTCTCCGTGGCAACAAAAGTTCCTGCAAAATGATTCAGATGATCCATCTTCTCAAAATTTTTCACATTTGAGGATATTCAGGCCCTGAAGACGGCTGCCAACTTATTTTTGATCGCAGTGGTAGCGCCACCAACTGGTTAAAACAAATACAAATTATTTTCGTTGATTTTTTTCTCCGGGCAGGTTAACAAAATCTACCTTACATTTGCTCGGATGAGTGTTTAGGCCTTGAGGATGTCACAATACGAAAGTCTTTCGCCTTCTTCAGAGTGTCACATGATGGTGTCTTGTGGCCCGTCTTTATCAGCTGATGTTCCATGAGGGCGTGACTTACCTGTCACAAGAATGAAGGCAAGTCACGCCCCCCGCTGTCCGTTCACTCCGCCAAAATGCTGCTCCAGGTGGTAGAGAGGATGAAGGCTCCCTTGTCTCTGTTCATGGTTTTTATGCCTCGCTTGCAGATCTCAATGGCCTCTCTGATCCAGCGCTGTTGTTTGTTCTCTTCGGTGCGGATGACCCTGCCCTTCTCCCGGTCCATGATGTGGTTTTCCCTTTTGCAGTGGTCAGTGATTGCTGATTTGTAATGTTCATGTTGTGCTTGTTCTTTTACTGCTCTGATTTTTCATTTTTTTGACAGGTAAGTCACACCCTCATGGAACATCAGCTCAAGACACCATCATGCGACACTCTGAAGAAGGCAAAAGACTCGCCGAAACATGTCAGGTAAAAAATTAACCTAAAACATAATTGTCTGCTTTTAATGAATCAGTCAAATATCAATAATAAGAAGACAAAATGAACCTAATACAAATAAATGAATGCTTAATAACTCCCCTGCACATGCTCCTAAAAATCCAAACCTTCACCTGTAAATAAAACGTCCCGACCTGAAGACATCTTAATGTTATTATTTTGTTATACACACAGTGCCGCCAAGTGGAATCAAAAATTTGTTTTTATTTTAATTTTCACGTACTGCACGGTGCCCTTTTGACGAATCCGACTGAAAATGAGTCAGAAAAGATTCAAGACAATGATCTTACTCTCTGACGAATTTTGTGACGTTTTGGCAAAAGGCGTGGCTATTAAGGTGCTGAAAAGTCCGATTGTACTCTGTGGCAACAAAAGCTCCGGCAACATGACTCAGATGATCCTATCTTCTCGAAGGTGTACACATTTGAGGATACTTCAGCCCTGAAGACATCTACCAACTTATTTTACATCGTAGTAGTAGCGCCACCAACTGGTAAAAGCTAATACAAGTTATTTTCTTGGATGTTTTTCTCCGTGCAACTCAACAAGGTCGCCCTCATATATGCTCGGATGACTGTTTCGGCCATGAGGATGTCACAATACGAAATTCGTCCTTTTTCATGAAAAGTTGTGGGAGTGGCATTGCACTGTTCGGCAATAAAACAAAGCTGATTATGAGGTTCTAAATATGAACGACAACTCGTAAAACTTTACACACACATCAGGCCGAGCAAATTTATCAATATTTTATACGTTAGTTGTGCAGCTTTTTTGAAATGGCTCGCCATGGCCCTCGAGAAATGTTAAAAAAAGCAGCTCTGGTTGAGTGTTTCACCTCGCTTTTTGTAAATTTTATGGAGTACAGTGAACCCTCGGTTATCGCGGTTAATGGGGACCGAGACCACCCGCGAAAACTGAAAATCCGCGAAGTAGCGGCGCACCTTCAAAAATGCTTAAAAAAAATAAACAATATATATAATAAATATATATATATATATATATATATATATATATATATATATATATACGGGGAGAGAGAGAGTGAAATTCATGTTATAACAAAAAAACCAAATTATTATTAAAACGTATTATTTTTTTATTCCCCAGCCATTCTTTTAGTATTTATTTAATTACTCCGACTTTTACCTGCTGGTACGCCGTCCGGTGTGCCCTGTGAAATGAAAGGTGGCATTCTTTATTTATTTATTCATTTATTCATTCATAACTGACAGCCTCGCGCTCCGCTCGTACCCGGGCAGAAGAGGTGCTCCAATTTGGCTTAACTGTGACACACGCCCGCCCTCCGCCCCCGGAGCTTCCATTCGGTTAAACTTAGGGGCCGCTTGGCACCGCCCGTGCCCGGGGAAGGTGCTCCTCTTCGGCTTACTGTGACGCGAGCATGCCCTCCTCCTCCGGAGCTTCCATTCGGTTAAACTTAGGGGCCGCTTGGAACCGCCCGTGCCCGGGGAAGGTGCTCCTCTACGGCTTAACTGCCACGCACGCCGGCCGGAGCTCTGGTACGGTCCGAACCGCGCGAAACGTCGCCACCGATCGTGTCCGGGGGAACGTGCTCTTCTTCGTCCACTCTCCTCTTCGCCCACGCTCTTCTTCGGCGCACGCCGGCCGTCTAACCGCTCCAGCGCCCCGTCGTGCCGCTCGGCGAAACTACAATGCCCCCGAATATTTTTTAGACCCGCGAAGCACTGAACCCGCGAAAGGTGAACCGCGAAGTAGCGAGGGTTCACTGTATGTATAAGACCAAGACCTACAAAAAAGTCTCTTGGAGCAATGAGCTAGGTTTTACAGGAAGTCGGCCATTTTGAATTTACTTAAAAGGGGGCGGGTCACCACAATGGACTTTGTGTAGAAATTATTATTGGGGCCCGAGCAGCGACCGCGGCCAGGTCCCTATTGTTTTTGTAGAAAACATTATTACTTTTATTATTATTATTATTATTATTATTAGGGCCTGAGCAGCGACCGCTGCGAAGTCCCTATTGTTTTTGTAGAAATTATTATTATTATTATTTTTCCGATTGTTCGATCGCATTTTTGACCCCCGAAACATGCACAAAAACTCACCAAACTTGGCAGTCTCATCGGGCATGGCGAAAAATTTGATATTTTAACGTCTAATATGAACAGGAAGTGAGTTATGAATTTTTGAAAGTCCGACTTTTGCCCTTTTTTGCATGTTTACAGGGGTCATTCTTTTGCACCCTGATCCTAAAGGCTTCATCTGATTGCCTTAAAATTCTGTCTGTAGCATCTGAAGACCTGGGACAAACACTGGGGCTAAAATTTTTTGTTTCCGAAATACTATATGACGGGGGCGGGGCTTCAAAGTTTTCACTTAAGATTTCCTTCGCCGCAATGGACAAAATGCTTAATAACTCTCCTGCACATGCTGCTAAAAATCCAAAACTTCACATGTACATAAAGAGTCTGTACCTGAAGACATCTATATGTTTATATTCAGTTATACACCTTGCGCCAATCAATATCATTTTTTACATTTTGACGTACTGCATGGTGCCCTTTTAACGAATCCGATTGAAAATTGGCTAGAAAAGACTCAAGACATTGATCTTACTCTATCCCTATTTTTATGACTTTCCTTCAAAGGGCGTGGCTATTACGGTGCCGCAGAGTCTGATTATTCTCCGTGGCAACAAAAGTTCCTGCAAAATGATTCAGATGATCCATCTTCTGGAAATCTTTCACATTTGAGGATATTCAGGCCCTGAAGACGGCTGCCAACTTATTTTTGATCGCAGTGGTAGCGCCACCAACTGGTTAAAACAAATACAAATTATTTTCGTTGATGTTTTTCTCCGGGCAGGTGAACAAAATCTACCTTATATTTGCTCGGATGAGTGTTTAGGCCTTGAGCATGTCACAATACAAAAGTCTTTCGCCTTCTTCAGAGTGTCACATGATGCTGTCTTGTGACCCGTCTTTATCAGCTGATGTTCCATGAGGGCGTGACTTACCTGTCACAAGAATGAAGGCAAGTCACGCCCCCCGCTGTCCGTTCACTCCGCCAAGATGCTGGTCCAGGTGGTAGAGAGGATGAAGGCTCCCTTGTCTCTGTTCATGGTTTTTATGCCTCGCTTGCAGATCTCAATGGCCTCTCTGATCCAGCGCTGTTGTTTGTTCTCTTCTGTGCGGATGACCCTGCCCTTCTCCCGGTCCATGATGTGGTTTTCCCTTTTGCAGTGGTCAGTGATTGCTGATTTGTAATGTTCATGTTGTGCTTGTTCTTTTACTGCTCTGATTTTTTTCATTTTTTTGACAGGTAAGTCACACCCTCATGAAACATCAGCTCAAGACACCATCATGCGACACTCTGAAGAAGGCGAAAGACTCGCCGAAACATGTCAGGTAAAAAATTAACCTAAAACATAATTGTCTGCTTTTAATGAATCAGTCAAATATCAATAATAAGAAGACAAAATGAACCTAATACAAATAAATGAATGCTTAATAACTCCCCTGCACATGCTCCTAAAAATCCAAACCTTCACCTGTAAATAAAACGTCCCGACCTGAAGACATCGTAATGTTATTATTTTGTTATACACACAGTGCCGCCAAGTGGAATCAAAAATTTGTTTTTATTTTAATTTTCACGTACTGCACGGTGCCCTTTTGACGAATCCGACTGAAAATTAGTCAGAAAAGACTCAAGACAATGATCTTACTCTCTGCCGAATTTTGTGACGTTTTGGCAAAAGGCGTGGCTATTAAGGTGCTGAAAAGTCCGATTGTACTCTGTGGCAACAAAAGCTCCGGCAACATGACTCAGATGATCCTATCTTCTCGAAGTTGTACACATTTGAGGATACTTCAGCCCTGAAGACATCTACCAACTTATTTTACATCGTAGTAGTAGCGCCACCAACTGGTAAAAGCTAATACAAGTTATTTTCTTGGATGTTTTTCTCCGTGCAACTCAACAAGGTCGCCCTCATATATGCTCGGATGACTGTTTCGGCCATGAGGATGTCACAATACGAAATTCGTCCTTTTTCGTGAAAAGTTGTGGGAGTGGCATTGCACTGTTCGGCAATAAAACAAAGCTGATTATGAGGTTCTAAATATGAACGACAACTCGTAAAACTTTACACACACATCAGGCCGAGCAAATTTATCAATATTTTATACGTTAGTTGTGCAGCTTTTTTGAAATGGCTCGCCATGGCCCTCGAGAAATGTTAAAAAAAGCAGCTCTGGTTGAGTGTTTCACCTCGCTTTTTGTAAATTTTATGGAGTACAGTGAACCCTCGGTTATCGCGGTTAATGGGGACCGAGACCACCCGCGAAAACTGAAAATCCGCGAAGTAGCGGCGCACCTTCAAAAATGCTTAAAAAAAATATACAATATATATTATATATATATATATATATATATATATATATATATATATATATACGGGGAGAGAGAGAGTGAAATTCATGTTATAACAAAAAAAACAAATTATTATTAAAACGTATTATTTTTTTATTCCCCAGCCATTCTTTTAGTATTTATTTAATTACTCCGACTTTTACCTGCTGGTACGCCGTCCGGTGTGCCCTGTGAAATGAAAGGTGGCATTCTTTATTTATTTATTCATTTATTCATTCATAACTGACAGCCTCGCGCTCCGCTCGTGCCCGGGTAGAAGAGGTGCTCCAATTTGGCTTAACTGTGACACACGCCCGCCCTCCTCCCCCGGAGCTTCCATTCGGTTAAACTTAGGGGCCGCTTGGCACCGCCCGTGCCCGGGGAAGGTGCTCCTCTTCGGCTTACTGTGACGCGAGCATGCCCTCCTCCTCCGGAGCTTCCATTCGGTTAAACTTAGGGGCCGCTTGGAACCGCCCGTGCCCGGGGAAGGTGCTCCTCTACGGCTTAACTGCCACGCACGCCGGCCGGAGCTCTGGTACGGTCCGAACCGCGCGAAACGTCGCCACCGATCGTGTCCGGGGGAACGTGCTCTTCTTCGTCCACTCTCCTCTTCGCCCACGCTCTTCTTCGGCGCACGCCGGCCGTCTAACCGCTCCAGCGCCCCGTCGTGCCGCTCGGCGAAACTA
Source organism: Idiotropiscis lumnitzeri (assembly GCF_059441095.1). Taxonomy (NCBI): domain Eukaryota; kingdom Metazoa; phylum Chordata; class Actinopteri; order Syngnathiformes; family Syngnathidae; genus Idiotropiscis; species Idiotropiscis lumnitzeri. The sequence goes on along the minus strand of NW_028283659.1, from coordinate 634,104 downwards.
CAATGACCCCGAATATTTTTTAGACCCGCGAAGCACTGAACCCGCGAAAGGTGAACCGCGAAGTAGCGAGGGTTCACTGTATGTATAAGACCAAGACCTACAAAAAAGTCTCTTGGAGCAATGAGCTAGGTTTTACAGGAAGTCGGCCATTTTGAATTTACTTAAAAGGGGGCGGGTCACCACAATGGACTTTGTGTAGAAATTATTATTGGGGCCCGAGCAGCGACCGCGGCGAGGTCCCTATTGTTTTTGTAGAAATTATTATTATTATTATTTTTCCGATTGTTCGATCGCATTTTTGACCCCCGAAACATGCACAAAAACTCACCAAACTTGGCAGTCTCATCGGGCATGGCGAAAAATTTGATATTTTAACGTCTAATATGAACAGGAAGTGAGTTATGAATTTTTGAAACCGACTTTTGCCCTTTTTTGCATGTTTACAGGGGTCATTCTTTTGCACCCTGATCCTAAAGGCTTCATCTGATTGCCTTAAAATTCTGTCTGTAGCATCTGAAGACCTGGGACAAACACTGGGGCTAAAATTTTTTGTTTCCGAAATACTATATGACGGGGGCGGGGCTTCAAAGTTTTCACTTAAGATTTCCTTCGCCGCAATGGAAAAAATGCTTAATAACTCTCCTGCACATGCTGCTAAAAATCCAAAACTTCACATGTACATAAAGAGTCTGTACCTGAAGACATCTATATGTTTATATTCAGTTATACACCTTGCGCCAATCAATATCATTTTTTACATTTTGACGTACTGCATGGTGCCCTTTTAACGAATCCGATTGAAAATTGGCTAGAAAAGACTCAAGACATTGATCTTACTCTATCCCTATTTTTATGACTTTCCTTCAAAGGGCGTGGCTATTACGGTGCCGCAGAGTCTGATTATTCTCCGTGGCAACAAAAGTTCCTGCAAAATGATTCAGATGATCCATCTTCTGGAAATCTTTCACATTTGAGGATATTCAGGCCCTGAAGACGGCTGCCAACTTATTTTTGATCGCAGTGGTAGCGCCACCAACTGGTTAAAACAAATACAAATTATTTTCGTTGATGTTTTTCTCCGGGCAGGTGAACAAAATCTACCTTATATTTGCTCGGATGAGTGTTTAGGCCTTGAGCATGTCACAATACAAAAGTCTTTCGCCTTCTTCAGAGTGTCACATGATGCTGTCTTGTGACCCGTCTTTATCAGCTGATGTTCCATGAGGGCGTGACTTACCTGTCACAAGAATGAAGGCAAGTCACGCCCCCCGCTGTCCGTTCACTCCGCCAAGATGCTGGTCCAGGTGGTAGAGAGGATGAAGGCTCCCTTGTCTCTGTTCATGGTTTTTATGCCTCGCTTGCAGATCTCAATGGCCTCTCTGATCCAGCGCTGTTGTTTGTTCTCTTCGGTGCGGATGACCCTGCCCTTCTCCCGGTCCATGATGTGGTTTTCCCTTTTGCAGTGGTCAGTGATTGCTGATTTGTAATGTTCATGTTGTGCTTGTTCTTTGACTGCTCTGATTTTTCATTTTTTTGACAGGTAAGTCACACCCTCATGGAACATCAGCTGATAAAGACGGGTCTCAAGACACCATCATGCGACACTCTGAAGAAGGCGAAAGACTCGCCGAAACATGTCAGGTAAAAAATTAACCTAAAACATAATTGTCTGCTTTTAATGAATCAGTCAAATATCAATAATAAGAAGACAAAATGAACCTAATACAAATAAATGAATGCTTAATAACTCCCCTGCACATGCTCCTAAAAATCCAAACCTTCACCTGTAAATAAAACGTCCCGACCTGAAGACATCTTAATGTTATTATTTTGTTATACACACAGTGCCGCCAAGTGGAATCAAAAATTTGTTTTTATTTTAATTTTCACGTACTGCACGGTGCCCTTTTGACAAATCCGACTGAAAATTAGTCAGAAAAGACTCAAGACAATGATCTTACTCTCTGCCGAATTTTGTGACGTTTTGGCAAAAGGCGTGGCTATTAAGGTGCTGAAAAGTCCGATTGTACTCTGTGGCAACAAAAGCTCCGGCAACATGACTCAGATGATCCTATCTTCTCGAAGTTGTACACATTTGAGGATACTTCAGCCCTGAAGACATCTACCAACTTATTTTACATCGTAGTAGTAGCGCCACCAACTGGTAAAAGCTAATACAAGTTATTTTCTTGGATGTTTTTCTCCGTGCAACTCAACAAGGTCGCCCTCATATATGCTCGGATGACTGTTTCGGCCATGAGGATGTCACAATACGAAATTCGTGATTTTTCGTGAAAAGTTGTGGGAGTGGCATTGCACTGTTCGGCAATAAAACAAAGCTGATTATGAGGTTCTAAATATGAACGACAACTCGTAAAACTTTACACACACATCAGGCCGAGCAAATTTATCAATATTTTATACGTTAGTTGTGCAGCTTTTTTGAAATGGCTCGCCATGGCCCTCGAGAAATGTTAAAAAAAAGCAGCTCTGGTTGAATGTTTCACCTCGCTTTTTGTAAATTTTATGGAGTACAGTGAACCCTCGGTTATCGCGGTTAATGGGGACCGAGACCATCCGCGAAAACTGAAAATCCGCGAAGTAGCGGCGCACCTTCAAAAATGCTTAAAAAAAATATACAATATATATAATAAATATATAAATATATATATATATATATATACGGGGAGAGAGAGAGTGAAATTCATGTTATAACAAAAAAAACAAATTATTATTAAAACGTATTATTTTTTTATTCCCCAGCCATTCTTTTTGTATTTATTTAATTACTCCGACTTTTACCTGCTGGTACGCCGTCCGGTGTGCCCTGTGAAATGAAAGGTGGCATTCTTTATTTATTTATTCATTTATTCATTCATAACTGACAGCCTCGCGCTCCGCTCGTGCCCGGGCAGAAGAGGTGCTCCAATTTGGCTTAACTGTGACACACGCCCGTCCTCCTCCCCCGGAGCTTCCATTCGGTTAAACTTAGGGGCCGCTTGGCACCGCCCGTGCCCGGGGAAGGTGCTCCTCTTCGGCTTACTGTGACGCGAGCATGCCCTCCTCCTCCGGAGCTTCCATTCGGTTAAACTTAGGGGCCGCTTGGAACCGCCCGTGCCCGGGGAAGGTGCTCCTCTTCGGCTTACTGTGACGCGAGCATGCCCTCCTCCTCCGGAGCTTCCATTCGGTTAAACTTAGGGGCCGCTTGGCACCGCCCGTGCCCGGGGAAGGTGCTCCTCTACGGCTTAACTGCCACGCACGCTGGCCGGAGCTCTGGTACGGTCCGAACCGCGCGAAACGTCGCCACCGATCGTGTCCGGGGGAACGTGCTCTTCTTCGTCCACTCTCCTCTTCGCCCACGCTCTTCTTCGGCGCACGCCGGCCGTCTAACCGCTCCAGCGCCCCGTCGTGCCGCTCGGCGAAACTACAATGCCCCCGAATATTTTTTAGACCCGCGAAGCACTGAACCCGCGAAAGGTGAACCGCGAAGTAGCGAGGGTTCACTGTATGTATAAGACCAAGACCTACAAAAAAGTCTCTTGGAGCAATGAGCTAGGTTTTACAGGAAGTCGGCCATTTTGAATTTACTTAAAAGGGGGCGGGTCACCACAATGGACTTTGTGTAGAAATTATTATTGGGGCCCGAGCAGCGACCGCGGCGAGGTCCCTATTGTTTTTGTAGAAAATATTATTACTTTTATTATTATTATTATTAGGGCCTGAGCAGCGACCGCTGCGAAGTCCCTATTGTTTTTGTAGAAATTATTATTATTATTATTTTTCGGATTGTTCGATCGCATTTTTGACCCCCGAAACATGCACAAAAACTCACCAAACTTGGCAGTCTCATCGGGCATGGCGAAAAATTTGATATTTTAACGTCTAATATGAACAGGAAGTGAGTTATGAATTTTTGAAAGTCCGACTTTTGCCCTTTTTTGCATGTTTACAGGGGTCATTCTTTTGCACCCTGATCCTAAAGGCTTCATCTGATTGCCTTAAAATTATGTCTGTAGCATCTGAAGACCTGGCACAAACACTGGGGCTAAAATTTTTTGTTTCCGAAATACTATATGACGGGGGCGGGGCATCAAAGTTTTCACTTAAGATTTCCTTCGCCGCAATGGACAAAATGCTTAATAACTCTCCTGCACATGCTGCTAAAAATCCAAAACTTCACATGTACATAAAGAGTCTGTACCTGAAGACATCTATATGTTTATATTCAGTTATAGACCTTGCGCCAATCAATATCATTTTTTACATTTTGACGTACTGCACGGTGCCCTTTTAACGAATCTGATTGAAAATTGGCTAGAAAAGACTCAAGACATTGATCTTACTCTATCCCTATTTTTGTGACTTTCCTTCGAAGGGCGTGGCTATTACGGTGCCGCAGAGTCTGATTATTCTCCGTGGCAACAAAAGTTCCTGCAAAATGATTCAGATGATCCATCTTCTCGAAATTTTTCACATTTGAGGATATTCAGGCCCTGAAGACGGCTGCCAACTTATTTTTGATCGCAGTGGTAGCGCCACCAACTGGTTAAAACAAATACAAATTATTTTCGTTGATTTTTTTCTCCGGGCAGGTTAACAAAATCTACCTTACATTTGCTCGGATGAGTGTTTAGGCCTTGAGGATGTCACAATACGAAAGTCTTTCGCCTTCTTCAGAGTGTCACATGATGGTGTCTTGTGGCCCGTCTTTATCAGCTGATGTTCCATGAGGGCGTGACTTACCTGTCACAAGAATGAAGGCAAGTCACGCCCCCCGCTGTCCGTTCACTCCGCCAAAATGCTGCTACAGGTGGTAGAGAGGATGAAGGCTCCCTTGTCTCTGTTCATGGTTTTTATGCCTCGCTTGCAGATCTCAATGGCCTCTCTGATCCAGCGCTGTTGTTTGTTCTCTTCGGTGCGGATGACCCTGCCCTTCTCCCGGTCCATGATGTGGTTTTCCCTTTTGCAGTGGTCAGTGATTGCTGATTTGTAATGTTCATGTTGTGCTTGTTCTTTTACTGCTCTGATTTTTCATTTTTTTGACAGGTAAGTCACACCCTCATGGAACATCAGCTGATAAAGACGGGTCTCAAGACACCATCATGCGACACTCTGAAGAAGGCGAAAGACTCGCCGAAACATGTCAGGTAAAAAATTAACCTAAAACATAATTGTCTGCTTTTAATGAATCAGTCAAATATCAATAATAAGAAGACAAAATGAACCTAATACAAATAAATGAATGCTTAATAACTCCCCTGCACATGCTCCTAAAAATCCAAACCTTCACCTGTAAATAAAACGTCCCGACCTGAAGACATCTTAATGTTATTATTTTGTTATACACACAGTGCCGCCAAGTGGAATCAAAAATTTGTTTTTATTTTAATTTTCACGTACTGCACGGTGCCCTTTTGACGAATCCGACTGAAAATTAGTCAGAAAAGACTCAAGACAATGATCTTACTCTCTGCCGAATTTTGTGACGTTTTGGCAAAAGGCGTGGCTATTAAGGTGCTGAAAAGTCCGATTGTACTCTGTGGCAACAAAAGCTCCGGCAACATGACTCAGATGATCCTATCTTCTCGAAGTTGTACACATTTGAGGATACTTCAGCCCTGAAGACATCTACCAACTTATTTTACATCGTAGTAGTAGCGCCACCAACTGGTAAAAGCTAATACAAGTTATTTTCTTGGATGTTTTTCTCCGTGCAACTCAACAAGGTCGCCCTCATATATGCTCGGATGACTGTTTTGGCCATGAGGATGTCACAATACGAAATTCGTGATTTTTCGTGAAAAGTTGTGGGAGTGGCATTGCACTGTTCGGCAATAAAACAAAGCTGATTATGAGGTTCTAAATATGAACGACAACTCGTAAAACTTTACACACACATGAGGCCGAGCAAATTTATCAATATTTTATACGTTAGTTGTGCAGCTTTTTTGAAATGGCTCGCCATGGCCCTCGAGAAATGTTAAAAAAAAGCAGCTCTGGTTGAGTGTTTCACCTCGCTTTTTGTAAATTTTATGGAGTACAGTGAACCCTCAGTTATCGCGGTTAATGGGGACCGAGACCATCCGCGAAAACTGAAAATCCGCGAAGTAGCGGCGCACCTTCAAAAATGTTTAAAAAAAATATACAATATATATAATAAATATATATATATATATATATATATATATATATATATATATATACGGGGAGAGAGAGAGTGAAATTCATGTTATAACAAAAAAACCAAATTATTATTAAAACGTATTATTTTTTTATTCCCCAGCCATTCTTTTAGTATTTATTTAATTACTCCGACTTTTACCTGCTGGTACGCCGTCCGGTGTGCCCTGTGAAATGAAAGGTGGCATTCTTTATTTATTTATTCATTTATTCATTCATAACTGACAGCCTCGCGCTCCGCTCGTACCCGGGCAGAAGAGGTGCTCCAATTTGGCTTAACTGTGACACACGCCCGCCCTCCGCCCCCGGAGCTTCCATTCGGTTAAACTTAGGGGCCGCTTGGCACCGCCCGTGCCCGGGGAAGGTGCTCCTCTTCGGCTTACTGTGACGCGAGCATGCCCTCCTCCTCCGGAGCTTCCATTCGGTTAAACTTAGGGGCCGCTTGGAACCGCCCGTGCCCGGGGAAGGTGCTCCTCTACGGCTTAACTGCCACGCACGCCGGCCGGAGCTCTGGTACGGTCCGAACCGCGCGAAACGTCGCCACCGATCGTGTCCGGGGGAACGTGCTCTTCTTCGTCCACTCTCCTCTTCGCCCACGCTCTTCTTCGGCGCACGCCGGCCGTCTAACCGCTCCAGCGCCCCGTCGTGCCGCTCGGCGAAACTACAATGCCCCCGAATATTTTTTAGACCCGCGAAGCACTGAACCCGCGAAAGGTGAACCGCGAAGTAGCGAGGGTTCACTGTATGTATAAGACCAAGACCTACAAAAAAGTCTCTTGGAGCAATGAGCTAGGTTTTACAGGAAGTCGGCCATTTTGAATTTACTTAAAAGGGGGCGGGTCACCACAATGGACTTTGTGTAGAAATTATTATTGGGGCCCGAGCAGCGACCGCGGCCAGGTCCCTATTGTTTTTGTAGAAAACATTATTACTTTTATTATTATTATTATTATTATTATTAGGGCCTGAGCAGCGACCGCTGCGAAGTCCCTATTGTTTTTGTAGAAATTATTATTATTATTATTTTTCCGATTGTTCGATCGCATTTTTGACCCCCGAAACATGCACAAAAACTCACCAAACTTGGCAGTCTCATCGGGCATGGCGAAAAATTTGATATTTTAACGTCTAATATGAACAGGAAGTGAGTTATGAATTTTTGAAAGTCCGACTTTTGCCCTTTTTTGCATGTTTACAGGGGTCATTCTTTTGCACCCTAATCCTAAAGGCTTCATCTGATTGCCTTAAAATTCTGTCTGTAGCATCTGAAGACCTGGGACAAACACTGGGGCTAAAATTTTTTGTTTCCGAAATACTATATGACGGGGGCGGGGCTTCAAAGTTTTCACTTAAGATTTCCTTCGCCGCAATGGACAAAATGCTTAATAACTCTCCTGCACATGCTGCTAAAAATCCAAAACTTCACATGTACATAAAGAGTCTGTACCTGAAGACATCTATATGTTTATATTCAGTTATACACCTTGCGCCAATCAATATCATTTTTTACATTTTGACGTACTGCATGGTGCCCTTTTAACGAATCCGATTGAAAATTGGCTAGAAAAGACTCAAGACATTGATCTTACTCTATCCCTATTTTTATGACTTTCCTTCAAAGGGCGTGGCTATTACGGTGCCGCAGAGTCTGATTATTCTCCGTGGCAACAAAAGTTCCTGCAAAATGATTCAGATGATCCATCTTCTGGAAATCTTTCACATTTGAGGATATTCAGGCCCTGAAGACGGCTGCCAACTTATTTTTGATCGCAGTGGTAGCGCCACCAACTGGTTAAAACAAATACAAATTATTTTCGTTGATGTTTTTCTCCGGGCAGGTGAACAAAATCTACCTTATATTTGCTCGGATGAGTGTTTAGGCCTTGAGCATGTCACAATACAAAAGTCTTTCGCCTTCTTCAGAGTGTCACATGATGCTGTCTTGTGACCCGTCTTTATCAGCTGATGTTCCATGAGGGCGTGACTTACCTGTCACAAGAATGAAGGCAAGTCACGCCCCCCGCTGTCCGTTCACTCCGCCAAGATGCTGGTCCAGGTGGTAGAGAGGATGAAGGCTCCCTTGTCTCTGTTCATGGTTTTTATGCCTCGCTTGCAGATCTCAATGGCCTCTCTGATCCAGCGCTGTTGTTTGTTCTCTTCTGTGCGGATGACCCTGCCCTTCTCCCGGTCCATGATGTGGTTTTCCCTTTTGCAGTGGTCAGTGATTGCTGATTTGTAATGTTCATGTTGTGCTTGTTCTTTTACTGCTCTGATTTTTTTCATTTTTTTGACAGGTAAGTCACACCCTCATGAAACATCAGCTCAAGACACCATCATGCGACACTCTGAAGAAGGCGAAAGACTCGCCGAAACATGTCAGGTAAAAAATTAACCTAAAACATAATTGTCTGCTTTTAATGAATCAGTCAAATATCAATAATAAGAAGACAAAATGAACCTAATACAAATAAATGAATGCTTAATAACTCCCCTGCACATGCTCCTAAAAATCCAAACCTTCACCTGTAAATAAAACGTCCCGACCTGAAGACATCGTAATGTTATTATTTTGTTATACACACAGTGCCGCCAAGTGGAATCAAAAATTTGTTTTTATTTTAATTTTCACGTACTGCACGGTGCCCTTTTGACGAATCCGACTGAAAATTAGTCAGAAAAGACTCAAGACAATGATCTTACTCTCTGCCGAATTTTGTGACGTTTTGGCAAAAGGCGTGGCTATTAAGGTGCTGAAAAGTCCGATTGTACTCTGTGGCAACAAAAGCTCCGGCAACATGACTCAGATGATCCTATCTTCTCGAAGTTGTACACATTTGAGGATACTTCAGCCCTGAAGACATCTACCAACTTATTTTACATCGTAGTAGTAGCGCCACCAACTGGTAAAAGCTAATACAAGTTATTTTCTTGGATGTTTTTCTCCGTGCAACTCAACAAGGTCGCCCTCATATATGCTCGGATGACTGTTTCGGCCATGAGGATGTCACAATACGAAATTCGTCCTTTTTCGTGAAAAGTTGTGGGAGTGGCATTGCAACTGTTCGGCAATAAAACAAAGCTGATTATGAGGTTCTAAATATGAACGACAACTCGTAAAACTTTACACACACATCAGGCCGAGCAAATTTATCAATATTTTATACGTTAGTTGTGCAGCTTTTTTGAAATGGCTCGCCATGGCCCTCGAGAAATGTTAAAAAAAGCAGGCTCTGGTTGAGTGTTTCACCTCGCTTTTTTGTAAATTTTATGGAGTACAGTGAACCCTCGGTTATCGCGGTTAATGGGGACCGAGACCACCCGCGAAAACTGAAAATACCGCGAAGTAGCCGGCGCACCTTCAAAAATGCTTAAAAAAAAAATATCAATATATATTTATATATATATATATATATATATATATATATATATACGGGGAGAGAGAGAGTGAAATTCATGTTATAACAAAAAAAACCAAATTATTATTAAAACGTATTATTTTTTTATTCCCCAGCCATTCTTTTAGTATTTATTTAATTACTCCGACTTTTACCTGCTGGTACGACCGTCCGGTTGTGCCCTGTGAAATGAAAGGTGGCATTCTTTATTTATTTATTCATTTATTCATTCATAACTGACAGCCTCGCGCTCCGCTCGTGCCCGGGTAGAAGAGGTGCTTCCAATTTGGCTTAACTTGTGACACACGCCCGCCCTCCTCCCCCGGAGCTTCCATTCGGTTAAACTTAGGGGCCGCTTGGCACCGCCCGTGCCCGGGGAAGGTGCTCCTCTACGGCTTACTGTGACGCGAGCATGCCCTCCTCCTCCGGAGCTTCCATTCGGTTAAACTTAGGGGCCGCTTGGAACCGCCCGTGCCCGGGGAAGGTGCTCCTCTACGGCTTAACTGCCACGCACGCCGGCCGGAGCTCTGGTACGGTCCGAACCGCGCGAAACGTCGCCACCGATCGTGTCCGGGGGAACGTGCTCTTCTTCGTCCACTCTCCTCTTCGCCACGCTCTTCTTCGGCGCACGCCGGCCGTCTAACCGCTCCAGCGCCCCGTCGTGCCGCTCGGCGAAACTACAATGACCCCGAATATTTTTTAGACCCGCGAAGCACTGAACCCGCGAAAGGTGAACCGCGAAGTAGCGAGGGTTCACTGTATGTATAAGACCAAGACCTACAAAAAAGTCTCTTGGAGCAATGAGCTAGGTTTTACAGGAAGTCGGCCATTTTGAATTTACTTAAAAGGGGGCGGGTCACCACAATGGACTTTGTGTAGAAATTATTATTGGGGCCCCGAGCAGCGACCGCGGCGAGGTCCCTATTGTTTTTGTAGAAATTATTATTATTATTATTTTTCCGATTGTTCGATCGCATTTTTGACCCCCGAAACATGCACAAAAACTCACCAAACTTGGCAGTCTCATCGGGCATGGGCGAAAAATTTGATATTTTAACGTCCTAATATGAACAGGAAGTGAGTTATGAATTTTTGAACAGTCCCGACTTTTGCCCTTTTTTGCATGTTTACAGGGGTCATTCTTTTGCACCCTGATCCTAAAGGCTTCATCTGATTGCCTTAAAATTCTGTCTGTAGCATCTGAAGACCTGGGACAAACACTGGGGCTAAAATTTTTTGTTTCCGAAATACTATATGACGGGGGCGGGGCTTCAAAGTTTTCACTTAAGATTTCCTTCGCCGCAATGGAAAAAATGCTTAATAACTCTCCTGCACATGCTGCTAAAAATCCAAAACTTCACATGTACATAAAGAGTCTGTACCTGAAGACATCTATATGTTTATATTCAGTTATACACCTTGCGCCAATCAATATCATTTTTTACATTTTGACGTACTGCATGGTGCCCTTTTAACGAATCCGATTGAAAATTGGCTAGAAAAGACTCAAGACATTGATCTTACTCTATCCCTATTTTTATGACTTTCCTTCAAAGGGCGTGGCTATTACGGTGCCGCAGAGTCTGATTATTCTCCGTGGCAACAAAAGTTCCTGCAAAATGATTCAGATGATTCTTTCACATTTGAGGATATTCAGGCCCTGAAGACGGCTGCCAACTTATTTTTGATCGCAGTGGTAGCGCCACCAACTGGTTAAAACAAATACAAATTATTTTCGTTGATGTTTTTCTCCGGGCAGGTGAACAAAATCTACCTTATATTTGCTCGGATGAGTGTTTAGGCCTTGAGCATGTCACAATACAAAAGTCTTTCGCCTTCTTCAGAGTGTCACATGATGCTGTCTTGTGACCCGTCTTTATCAGCTGATGTTCCATGAGGGCGTGACTTACCTGTCACAAGAATGAAGGCAAGTCACGCCCCCCGCTGTCCGTTCACTCCGCCAAGATGCTGGTCCAGGTGGTAGAGAGGATGAAGGCTCCCTTGTCTCTGTTCATGGTTTTTATGCCTCGCTTGCAGATCTCAATGGCCTCTCTGATCCAGCGCTGTTGTTTGTTCTCTTCGGTGCGGATGACCCTGCCCTTCTCCCGGTCCATGATGTGGTTTTCCCTTTTGCAGTGGTCAGTGATTGCTGATTTGTAATGTTCATGTTGTGCTTGTTCTTTGACTGCTCTGATTTTTCATTTTTTTGACAGGTAAGTCACACCCTCATGGAACATCAGCTGATAAAGACGGGTCTCAAGACACCATCATGCGACACTCTGATGAAGGCGAAAGACTCGCCGAAACATGTCAGGTAAAAAATTAACCTAAAACATAATTGTCTGCTTTTAATGAATCAGTCAAATATCAATAATAATAAGACAAAATGAACCTAATACAAATAAATGAATGCTTAATAACTCCCCTGCACATGCTCCTAAAAATCCAAACCTTCACCTGTAAATAAAACGTCCCGACCTGAAGACATCTTAATGTTATTATTTTGTTATACACACAGTGCCGCCAAGTGGAATCAAAAATTTGTTTTTATTTTAATTTTCACGTACTGCACGGTGCCCTTTTGACAAATCCGACTGAAAATTAGTCAGAAAAGACTCAAGACAATGATCTTACTCTCTGCCGAATTTTGTGACGTTTTGGCAAAAGGCGTGGCTATTAAGGTGCTGAAAAGTCCGATTGTACTCTGTGGCAACAAAAGCTCCGGCAACATGACTCAGATGATCCTATCTTCTCGAAGTTGTACACATTTGAGGATACTTCAGCCCTGAAGACATCTACCAACTTATTTTACATCGTAGTAGTAGCGCCACCAACTGGTAAAAGCTAATACAAGTTATTTTCTTGGATGTTTTTCTCCGTGCAACTCAACAAGGTCGCCCTCATATATGCTCGGATGACTGTTTCGGCCATGAGGATGTCACAATACGAAATTCGTGATTTTTCGTGAAAAGTTGTGGGAGTGGCATTGCACTGTTCGGCAATAAAACAAAGCTGATTATGAGGTTCTAAATATGAACGACAACTCGTAAAACTTTACACACACATCAGGCCGAGCAAATTTATCAATATTTTATACGTTAGTTGTGCAGCTTTTTTGAAATGGCTCGCCATGGCCCTCGAGAAATGTTAAAAAAAAGCAGCTCTGGTTGAATGTTTCACCTCGCTTTTTGTAAATTTTATGGAGTACAGTGAACCCTCGGTTATCGCGGTTAATGGGGACCGAGACCATCCGCGAAAACTGAAAATCCGCGAAGTAGCGGCGCACCTTCAAAAATGCTTAAAAAAAATATACAATATATATAATAAATATATAAATATATATATATATATATATATACGGGGAGAGAGAGAGTGAAATTCATGTTATAACAAAAAAAACAAATTATTATTAAAACGTATTATTTTTTTATTCCCCAGCCATTCTTTTTGTATTTATTTAATTACTCCGACTTTTACCTGCTGGTACGCCGTCCGGTGTGCCCTGTGAAATGAAAGGTGGCATTCTTTATTTATTTATTCATTTATTCATTCATAACTGACAGCCTCGCGCTCCGCTCGTGCCCGGGCAGAAGAGGTGCTCCAATTTGGCTTAACTGTGACACACGCCCGTCCTCCTCCCCCGGAGCTTCCATTCGGTTAAACTTAGGGGCCGCTTGGCACCGCCCGTGCCCGGGGAAGGTGCTCCTCTTCGGCTTACTGTGACGCGAGCATGCCCTCCTCCTCCGGAGCTTCCATTCGGTTAAACTTAGGGGCCGCTTGGAACCGCCCGTGCCCGGGGAAGGTGCTCCTCTTCGGCTTACTGTGACGCGAGCATGCCCTCCTCCTCCGGAGCTTCCATTCGGTTAAACTTAGGGGCCGCTTGGCACCGCCCGTGCCCGGGGAAGGTGCTCCTCTACGGCTTAACTGCCACGCACGCTGGCCGGAGCTCTGGTACGGTCCGAACCGCGCGAAACGTCGCCACCGATCGTGTCCGGGGGAACGTGCTCTTCTTCGTCCACTCTCCTCTTCGCCCACGCTCTTCTTCGGCGCACGCCGGCCGTCTAACCGCTCCAGCGCCCCGTCGTGCCGCTCGGCGAAACTACAATGCCCCCGAATATTTTTTAGACCCGCGAAGCACTGAACCCGCGAAAGGTGAACCGCGAAGTAGCGAGGGTTCACTGTATGTATAAGACCAAGACCTACAAAAAAGTCTCTTGGAGCAATGAGCTAGGTTTTACAGGAAGTCGGCCATTTTGAATTTACTTAAAAGGGGGCGGGTCACCACAATGGACTTTGTGTAGAAATTATTATTGGGGCCCGAGCAGCGACCGCGGCGAGGTCCCTATTGTTTTTGTAGAAAATATTATTACTTTTATTATTATTATTATTATTATTATTAGGGCCTGAGCAGCGACCGCTGCGAAGTCCCTATTGTTTTTGTAGAAATTATTATTATTATTATTTTTCCGATTGTTCGATCGCATTTTTGACCCCTGAAACATGCACAAAAACTCACCAAACTTGGCAGTCTCATCGGGCATGGCGAGAAATTTGATATTTTAACGTCTAATATGAACAGGAAGTGAGTTATGAATTTTTGAAAGTCCGACTTTTGCCCTTTTTTGCATGTTTACAGGGGTCATTCTTTTGCACCCTGATCCTAAAGGCTTCATCTGATTGCCTTAAAATTATGTCTGTAGCATCTGAAGACCTGGCACAAACACTGGGGCTAAAATTTTTTGTTTCCGAAATACTATATGACGGGGGCGGGGCATCAAAGTTTTCACTTAAGATTTCCTTCGCCGCAATGGACAAAATGCTTAATAACTCTCCTGCACATGCTGCTAAAAATCCAAAACTTCACATGTACATAAAGAGTCTGTACCTGAAGACATCTATATGTTTATATTCAGTTATAGACCTTGCGCCAATCAATATCATTTTTTACATTTTGACGTACTGCACGGTGCCCTTTTAACGAATCTGATTGAAAATTGGCTAGAAAAGACTCAAGACATTGATCTTACTCTATCCCTATTTTTGTGACTTTCCTTCGAAGGGCGTGGCTATTACGGTGCCGCAGAGTCTGATTATTCTCCGTGGCAACAAAAGTTCCTGCAAAATGATTCAGATGATCCATCTTCTCGAAATTTTTCACATTTGAGGATATTCAGGCCCTGAAGACGGCTGCCAACTTATTTTTGATCGCAGTGGTAGCGCCACCAACTGGTTAAAACAAATACAAATTATTTTCGTTGATTTTTTTCTCCGGGCAGGTTAACAAAATCTACCTTACATTTGCTCGGATGAGTGTTTAGACCTTGAGGATGTCACAATACGAAAGTCTTTCGCCTTCTTCAGAGTGTCACATGATGGTGTCTTGTGGCCCGTCTTTATCAGCTGATGTTCCATGAGGGCGTGACTTACCTGTCACAAGAATAAAGGCAAGTCACGCCCCCCGCTGTCCGTTCACTCCGCCAAAATGCTGCTCCAGGTGGTAGAGAGGATGAAGGCTCCCTTGTCTCTGTTCATGGTTTTTATGCCTCGCTTGCAGATCTCAATGGCCTCTCTGATCCAGCGCTGTTGTTTGTTCTCTTCGGTGCGGATGACCCTGCCCTTCTCCCGGTCCATGATGTGGTTTTCCCTTTTGCAGTGGTCAGTGATTGCTGATTTGTAATGTTCATGTTGTGCTTGTTCTTTTACTGCTCTGATTTTTCATTTTTTTGACAGGTAAGTCACACCCTCATGGAACATCAGCTGATAAAGACGGGTCTCAAGACACCATCATGCGACACTCTGAAGAAGGCGAAAGACTCGCCGAAACATGTCAGGTAAAAAATTAACCTAAAACATAATTGTCTGCTTTTAATGAATCAATCAAATATCAATAATAAGAAGACAAAATGAACTTAATACAAATAAATGAATGCTTAATAACTCCCCTGCACATGCTCCTAAAAATCCAAACCTTCACCTGTAAATAAAATGTCCCGACCTGAAGACATCTTAATGTTATTATTTTGTTATACACACAGTGCCGCCAAGTGGAATCAAAAATTTGTTTTTATTTTAATTTTCACGTACTGCACGGTGCCCTTTTGACGAATCCGACTGAAAATTAGTCAGAAAAGACTCAAGACAATGATCTTACTCTCTGCCGAATTTTGTGACGTTTTGGCAAAAGGCGTGGCTATTAAGGTGCTGAAAAGTCCGATTGTACTCTGTGGCAACAAAAGCTCCGGCAACATGACTCAGATGATCCTATCTTCTCGAAGTTGTACACATTTGAGGATACTTCAGCCCTGAAGACATCTACCAACTTATTTTACATCGTAGTAGTAGCGCCACCAACTGGTAAAAGCTAATACAAGTTATTTTCTTGGATGTTTTTCTCCGTGCAACTCAACAAGGTCGCCCTCATATATGCTCGGATGACTGTTTCGGCCATGAGGATGTCACAATACGAAATTCGTGATTTTTCGTGAAAAGTTGTGGGAGTGGCATTGCACTGTTCGGCAATAAAACAAAGCTGATTATGAGGTTCTAAATATGAACGACAACTCGTAAAACTTTACACACACATGAGGCCGAGCAAATTTATCAATATTTTATACGTTAGTTGTGCAGCTTTTTTGAAATGGCTCGCCATGGCCCTCGAGAAATGTTAAAAAAAAGCAGCTCTGGTTGAGTGTTTCACCTCGCTTTTTGTAAATTTTATGGAGTACAGTGAACCCTCAGTTATCGCGGTTAATGGGGACCGAGACCATCCGCGAAAACTGAAAATCCGCGAAGTAGCGGCGCACCTTCAAAAATGCTTAAAAAAAATATACAATATATATAATAAATATATAAATATATATATATATATATATATATATATATATATATACGGGGAGAGAGAGAGTGAAATTCATGTTATAACAAAAAAAACAAATTATTATTAAAACGTATTATTTTTTTTATTCAACAACAAGGTCGCCCTCATATATGCTCGGATGACTGTTTCGGCCATGAGGATGTCACAATACGAAATTCGTGATTTTTCGTGAAAAGTTGTGGGAGTGGCATTGCACTGTTCGGCAATAAAACAAAGCTGATTATGAGGTTCTAAATATGAACGACAACTCGTAAAACTTTACACACACATGAGGCCGAGCAAATTTATCAATATTTTATACGTTAGTTGTGCAGCTTTTTTGAAATGGCTCGCCATGGCCCTCGAGAAATGTTAAAAAAAAGCAGCTCTGGTTGAGTGTTTCACCTCGCTTTTTGTAAATTTTATGGAGTACAGTGAACCCTCAGTTATCGCGGTTAATGGGGACCGAGACCATCCGCGAAAACTGAAAATCCGCGAAGTAGCGGCGCACCTTCAAAAATGCTTAAAAAAAATATACAATATATATAATAAATATATAAATATATATATATATATATATATATATATATATATATATACGGGGAGAGAGAGAGTGAAATTCATGTTATAACAAAAAAAACAAATTATTATTAAAACGTATTATTTTTTTTATTCCCCAGCCATTCTTTTTGTATTTATTTAATTACTCCGACTTTTACCTGCTGGTACGCCGTCCGGTGTGCCCTGTGAAATGAAAGGTGGCATTCTTTATTTATTTATTCATTTATTCATTCATAACTGACAGCCTCGCGCTCCGCTCGTGCCCGGGCAGAAGAGGTGCTCCAATTTGGCTTAACTGTGACACACGCCCGTCCTCCTCCCCCGGAGCTTCCATTCGGTTAAACTTAGGGGCCGCTTGGCACCGCCCGTGCCCGGGGAAGGTGCTCCTCTTCGGCTTACTGTGACGCGAGCATGCCCTCCTCCTCCGGAGCTTCCATTCGGTTAAACTTAGGGGCCGCTTGGAACCGCCCGTGCCCGGGGAAGGTGCTCCTCTTCGGCTTACTGTGACGCGAGCATGCCCTCCTCCTCCGGAGCTTCCATTCGGTTAAACTTAGGGGCCGCTTGGCACCGCCCGTGCCCGGGGAAGGTGCTCCTCTACGGCTTAACTGCCACGCACGCTGGCCGGAGCTCTGGTACGGTCCGAACCGCGCGAAACGTCGCCACCGATCGTGTCCGGGGGAACGTGCTCTTCTTCGTCCACTCTCCTCTTCGCCCACGCTCTTCTTCGGCGCACGCCGGCCGTCTAACCGCTCCAGCGCCCCGTCGTGCCGCTCGGCGAAACTACAATGCCCCCGAATATTTTTTAGACCCGCGAAGCACTGAACCCGCGAAAGGTGAACCGCGAAGTAGCGAGGGTTCACTGTATGTATAAGACCAAGACCTACAAAAAAGTCTCTTGGAGCAATGAGCTAGGTTTTACAGGAAGTCGGCCATTTTGAATTTACTTAAAAGGGGGCGGGTCACCACAATGGACTTTGTGTAGAAATTATTATTGGGGCCCGAGCAGCGACCGCGGCGAGGTCCCTATTGTTTTTGTAGAAAATATTATTACTTTTATTATTATTATTATTATTATTATTAGGGCCTGAGCAGCGACCGCTGCGAAGTCCCTATTGTTTTTGTAGAAATTATTATTATTATTATTTTTCCGATTGTTCGATCGCATTTTTGACCCCCGAAACATGCACAAAAACTCACCAAACTTGGCAGTCTCATCGGGCATGGCGAAAATTTTGATATTTTAACGTCTAATATGAACAGGAAGTGAGTTATGAATTTTTGAAAGTCCGACTTTTGCCCTTTTTTGCATGTTTACAGGGGTCATTCTTTTGCACCCTGATCCTAAAGGCTTCATCTGATTGCCTTAAAATTATGTCTGTAGCATCTGAAGACCTGGCACAAACACTGGGGCTAAAATTTTTTGTTTCCGAAATACTATATGACGGGGGCGGGGCATCAAAGTTTTCACTTAAGATTTCCTTCGCCGCAATGGACAAAATGCTTAATAACTCTCCTGCACATGCTGCTAAAAATCCAAAACTTCACATGTACATAAAGAGTCTGTACCTGAAGACATCTATATGTTTATATTCAGTTATACACCTTGCGCCAATCAATATCATTTTTTACATTTTGACGTACTGCACGGTGCCCTTTTAACGAATCTGATTGAAAATTGGCTAGAAAAGACTCAAGACATTGATCTTACTCTATCCCTATTTTTGTGACTTTCCTTCGAAGGGCGTGGCTATTACGGTGCCGCAGAGTCTGATTATTCTCCGTGGCAACAAAAGTTCCTGCAAAATGATTCAGATGATCCATCTTCTCGAAATTTTTCACATTTGAGGATATTCAGGCCCTGAAGACGGCTGCCAACTTATTTTTGATCGCAGTGGTAGCGCCACCAACTGGTTAAAACAAATACAAATTATTTTCGTAGATTTTTTTCTCCGGGCAGGTTAACAAAATCTACCTTACATTTGCTCGGATGAGTGTTTAGGCCTTGAGGATGTCACAATACGAAAGTCTTTCGCCTTCTTCAGAGTGTCACATGATGGTGTCTTGTGGCCCGTCTTTATCAGCTGATGTTCCATGAGGGCGTGACTTACCTGTCACAAGAATGAAGGCAAGTCACGCCCCCCGCTGTCCGTTCACTCCGCCAAAATGCTGCTCCAGGTGGTAGAGAGGATGAAGGCTCCCTTGTCTCTGTTCATGGTTTTTATGCCTCGCTTGCAGATCTCAATGGCCTCTCTGATCCAGCGCTGTTGTTTGTTCTCTTCGGTGCGGATGACCCTGCCCTTCTCCCGGTCCATGATGTGGTTTTCCCTTTTGCAGTGGTCAGTGATTGCTGATTTGTAATGTTCATGTTGTGCTTGTTCTTTTACTGCTCTGATTTTTCATTTTTTTGACAGGTAAGTCACACCCTCATGGAACATCAGCTGATAAAGACGGGTCTCAAGACACCATCATGCGACACTCTGAAGAAGGCGAAAGACTCGCCGAAACATGTCAGGTAAAAAATTAACCTAAAACATAATTGTCTGCTTTTAATGAATCAGTCAAATATCAATAATAAGAAGACAAAATGAACCTAATACAAATAAATGAATGCTTAATAACTCCCCTGCACATGCTCCTAAAAATCCAAACCTTCACCTGTAAATAAAACGTCCCGACCTGAAGACATCTTAATGTTATTATTTTGTTATACACACAGTGCCGCCAAGTGGAATCAAAAATTTGTTTTTATTTTAATTTTCACGTACTGCACGGTGCCCTTTTGACGAATCCGACTGAAAATTAGTCAGAAAAGACTCAAGACAATGATCTTACTCTCTGCCGAATTTTGTGACGTTTTGGCAAAAGGCGTGGCTATTAAGGTGCTGAAAAGTCCGATTGTACTCTGTGGCAACAAAAGCTCCGGCAACATGACTCAGATGATCCTATCTTCTCGAAGTTGTACACATTTGAGGATACTTCAGCCCTGAAGACATCTACCAACTTATTTTACATCGTAGTAGTAGCGCCACCAACTGGTAAAAGATAATACAAGTTATTTTCTTGGATGTTTTTCTCCGTGCAACTCAACAAGGTCGCCCTCATATATGCTCGGATGACTGTTTTGGCCATGAGGATGTCACAATACGAAATTCGTGATTTTTCGTGAAAAGTTGTGGGAGTGGCATTGCACTGTTCGGCAATAAAACAAAGCTGATTATGAGGTTCTAAATATGAACGACAACTCGTAAAACTTTACACACACATGAGGCCGAGCAAATTTATCAATATTTTATACGTTAGTTGTGCAGCTTTTTTGAAATGGCTCGCCATGGCCCTCGAGAAATGTTAAAAAAAAGCAGCTCTGGTTGAGTGTTTCACCTCGCTTTTTGTAAATTTTATGGAGTACAGTGAACCCTCAGTTATCGCGGTTAATGGGGACCGAGACCATCCGCGAAAACTGAAAATCCGCGAAGTAGCGGCGCACCTTCAAAAATGCTTAAAAAAAATATACAATATATATAATAAATATATAAATATATATATATATATATATATATATATATATATATATATATACGGGGAGAGAGAGAGTGAAATTCATGTTATAACAAAAAAAACAAATTATTATTAAAACGTATTATTTTTTTATTCCCCAGCCATTCTTTTTGTATTTATTTAATTACTCCGACTTTTACCTGCTGGTACGCCGTCCGGTGTGCCCTGTGAAATGAAAGGTGGCATTCTTTATTTATTTATTCATTTATTCATTCATAACTGACAGCCTCGCGCTCCGCTCGTGCCCGGGCAGAAGAGGTGCTCCAATTTGGCTTAACTGTGACACACGCCCGTCCTCCTCCGTCCGGAGCTTCCATTCGGTTAAACTTAGGGGCCGTTTGGCACCGCCCGTGCCCGGGGAAGGTGCTCCTCTTCGGCTTACTGTGACGCGAGCATGCCCTCCTCCTCCGGAGCTTCCATTCGGTTAAACTTAGGGGCCGCTTGGAACCGCCCGTGCCCGGGGAAGGTGCTCCTCTTCGGCTTACTGTGACGCGAGCATGCCCTCCTCCTCCGGAGCTTCCATTCGTTTAAACTTAGTGGCCGCTTGGCACCGCCCGTGCCCGGGGAAGGTGCTCCTCTACGGCTTAACTGCCACGCACGCCGGCCGGAGCTCTGGTACGGTCCGAACCGCGGGAAACGTCGCCACCGATCGTGTCCGGGGGAACGTGCTCTTCTTCGTCCACTCTCCTCTTCGCCCACGCTCTTCTTCGGCGCACGCCGGCCGTCTAACCGCTCCAGCGCCCCGTCGTGCCGCTCGGCGAAACTACAATGCCCCCGAATATTTTTTAGACCCGCGAAGCACTGAACCCGCGAAAGGTGAACCGCGAAGTAGCGAGGGTTCACTGTATGTATAAGACCAAGACCTACAAAAAAGTCTCTTGGAGCAATGAGCTAGGTTTTACAGGAAGTCGGCCATTTTGAATTTACTTAAAAGGGGGCGGGTCACCACAATGGACTTTGTGTAGAAATTATTATTGGGGCCCGAGCAGCGACCGCGGCCAGGTCCCTATTGTTTTTGTAGAAAACATTATTACTTTTATTATTATTATTATTATTATTATTAGGGCCTGAGCAGCGACCGCTGCGAAGTCCCTATTGTTTTTGTAGAAATTATTATTATTATTATTTTTCCGATTGTTCGATCGCATTTTTGACCCCCGAAACATGCACAAAAACTCACCAAACTTGGCAGTCTCATCGGGCATGGCGAAAAATTTGATATTTTAACGTCTAATATGAACAGGAAGTGAGTTATGAATTTTTGAAAGTCCGACTTTTGCCCTTTTTTGCATGTTTACAGGGGTCATTCTTTTGCACCCTGATCCTAAAGGCTTCATCTGATTGCCTTAAAATTCTGTCTGTAGCATCTGAAGACCTGGGACAAACACTGGGGCTAAAATTTTTTGTTTCCGAAATACTATATGACGGGGGCGGGGCTTCAAAGTTTTCACTTAAGATTTCCTTCGCCGCAATGGACAAAATGCTTAATAACTCTCCTGCACATGCTGCTAAAAATCCAAAACTTCACATGTACATAAAGAGTCTGTACCTGAAGACATCTATATGTTTATATTCAGTTATACACCTTGCGCCAATCAATATCATTTTTTACATTTTGACGTACTGCATGGTGCCCTTTTAACGAATCCGATTGAAAATTGGCTAGAAAAGACTCAAGACATTGATCTTACTCTATCCCTATTTTTATGACTTTCCTTCAAAGGGCGTGGCTATTACGGTGCCGCAGAGTCTGATTATTCTCCGTGGCAACAAAAGTTCCTGCAAAATGATTCAGATGATCCATCTTCTGGAAATCTTTCACATTTGAGGATATTCAGGCCCTGAAGACGGCTGCCAACTTATTTTTGATCGCAGTGGTAGCGCCACCAACTGGTTAAAACAAATACAAATTATTTTCGTTGATGTTTTTCTCCGGGCAGGTGAACAAAATCTACCTTATATTTGCTCGGATGAGTGTTTAGGCCTTGAGCATGTCACAATACAAAAGTCTTTCGCCTTCTTCAGAGTGTCACATGATGCTGTCTTGTGACCCGTCTTTATCAGCTGATGTTCCATGAGGGCGTGACTTACCTGTCACAAGAATGAAGGCAAGTCACGCCCCCCGCTGTCCGTTCACTCCGCCAAGATGCTGCTCCAGGTGGTAGAGAGGATGAAGGCTCCCTTGTCTCTGTTCATGGTTTTTATGCCTCGCTTGCAGATCTCAATGGCCTCTCTGATCCAGCGCTGTTGTTTGTTCTCTTCTGTGCGGATGACCCTGCCCTTCTCCCGGTCCATGATGTGGTTTTCCCTTTTGCAGTGGTCAGTGATTGCTGATTTGTAATGTTCATGCTGTGCTTGTTCTTTTACTGCTCTGATTTTTTAATTTTTTTGACAGGTAAGTCACACCCTCATGGAACATCAGCTCAAGACACCATCATGCGACACTCTGAAGAAGGCAAAAGACTCGCCGAAACATGTCAGGTAAAAAATTAACCTAAAACATAATTGTCTGCTTTTAATGAATCAGTCAAATATCAATAATAAGAAGACAAAATGAACCTAATACAAATAAATGAATGCTTAATAACTCCCCTGCACATGCTCCTAAAAATCCAAACCTTCACCTGTAAATAAAACGTCCCGACCTGAAGACATCTTAATGTTATTATTTTGTTATACACACAGTGCCGCCAAGTGGAATCAAAAATGTGTTTTTATTTTAATTTTCACGTACTGCACGGTGCCCTTTTGACGAATCCGACTGAAAATGAGTCAGAAAAGATTCAAGACAATGATCTTACTCTCTGCCGAATTTTGTGACGTTTTGGCAAAAGGCGTGGCTATTAAGGTGCTGAAAAGTCCGATTGTACTCTGTGGCAACAAAAGCTCCGGCAACATGACTCAGATGATCCTATCTTCTCGAAGTTGTACACATTTGAGGATACTTCAGCCCTGAAGACATCTACCAACTTATTTTCCATCGTAGTAGTAGCGCCACCAACTGGTAAAAGCTAATACAAGTTATTTTCTTGGATGTTTTTCTCCGTGCAACTCAACAAGGTCGCCCTCATATATGCTCGGATGACTGTTTCGGCCATGAGGATGTCACAATACGAAATTCGTCCTTTTTCATGAAAAGTTGTGGGAGTGGCATTGCACTGTTCGGCAATAAAACAAAGCTGATTATGAGGTTCTAAATATGAACGACAACTCGTAAAACTTTACACACACATCAGGCCGAGCAAATTTATCAATATTTTCTACGTTAGTTGTGCAGCTTTTTTTAAATGGCTCGCCATGGCCCTCGAGAAATGTTAAAAAAAGCAGCTCTGGTTGAGTGTTTCACCTCGCTTTTTGTAAATTTTATGGAGTACAGTGAACCCTCGGTTATCGCGGTTAACGGGGACCGAGACCACCCGCGAAAACTGAAAATCCGCGAAGTAGCGGCGCACCTTCAAAAATGCTTAAAAAAAATAAACAATATATATAATAAATATATATATATATATATATATATATATATATATATATATATATATATATATATATATATATACGGGGAGAGAGAGAGTGAAATTCATGTTATAACAAAAAAACCAAATTATTATTAAAACGTATTATTTTTTTATTCCCCAGCCATTCTTTTAGTATTTATTTAATTACTCCGACTTTTACCTGCTGGTACGCCGTCCGGTGTGCCCTGTGAAATGAAAGGTGGCATTCTTTATTTATTTATTCATTTATTCATTCATAACTGACAGCCTCGCGCTCCGCTCGTGCCCGGGCAGAAGAGGTGCTCCAATTTGGCTTAACTGTGACACACGCCCGTCCTCCTCCCCCGGAGCTTCCATTCGGTTAAACTTAGGGGCCGCTTGGCACCGCCCGTGCCCGGGGAAGGTGCTCCTCTTCGGCTTACTGTGACGCGAGCATGCCCTCCTCCTCCGGAGCTTCCATTCGGTTAAACTTAGGGGCCGCTTGGAACCGCCCGTGCCCGGGGAAGGTGCTCCTCTTCGGCTTACTGTGACGCGAGCATGCCCTCCTCCTCCGGAGCTTCCATTCGGTTAAACTTAGGGGCCGCTTGGCACCGCCCGTGCCCGGGGAAGGTGCTCCTCTACGGCTTAACTGCCACGCACGCTGGCCGGAGCTCTGGTACGGTCCGAACCGCGCGAAACGTCGCCACCGATCGTGTCCGGGGGAATGTGCTCTTCTTCGTCCACTCTCCTCTTCGCCCACGCTCTTCTTCGGCGCACGCCGGCCGTCTAACCGCTCCAGCGCCCCGTCGTGCCGCTCGGCGAAACTACAATGCCCCCGAATATTTTTTAGACCCGCGAAGCACTGAACCCGCGAAAGGTGAACCGCGAAGTAGCGAGGGTTCACTGTATGTATAAGACCAAGACCTACAAAAAAGTCTCTTGGAGCAATGAGCTAGGTTTTACAGGAAGTCGGCCATTTTGAATTTACTTAAAAGGGGGCGGGTCACCACAATGGACTTTGTGTAGAAATTATTATTGGGGCCCGAGCAGCGACCGCGGCGAGGTCCCTATTGTTTTTGTAGAAAATATTATTACTTTTATTATTATTATTATTATTATTATTAGGGCCTGAGCAGCGACCGCTGCGAAGTCCCTATTGTTTTTGTCGAAATTATTATTATTATTATTTTTCCGATTGTTCGATCGCATTTTTGACCCCTGAAACATGCACAAAAACTCACCAAACTTGGCAGTCTCATCGGGCATGGCGAAAAATTTGATATTTTAACGTCTAATATGAACAGGAAGTGAGTTATGAATTTTTGAAAGTCCGACTTTTGCCCTTTTTTGCATGTTTACAGGGGTCATTCTTTTGCACCCTGATCCTAAAGGCTTCATCTGATTGCCTTAAAATTCTGTCTGTAGCATCTGAAGACCTGGCACAAACACTGGGGCTAAAATTTTTTGTTTCCGAAATACTATATGACGGGGGCGGGGCATCAAAGTTTTCACTTAAGATTTCCTTCGCCGCAATGGACAAAATGCTTAATAACTCTCCTGCACATGCTGCTAAAAATCCAAAACTTCACATGTACATAAAGAGTCTGTACCTGAAGACATCTATATGTTTATATTCAGTTATACACCTTGCGCCAATCAATATCATTTTTTACATTTTGACGTACTGCACGGTGCCCTTTTAACGAATCTGATTGAAAATTGGCTAGAAAAGACTCAAGACATTGATCTTACTCTATCCCTATTTTTGTGACTTTCCTTCGAAGGGCGTGGCTATTACGGTGCCGCAGAGTCTGATTATTCTCCGTGGCAACAAAAGTTCCTGCAAAATGATTCAGATGATCCATCTTCTCGAAATTTTTCACATTTGAGGATATTCAGGCCCTGAAGACGGCTGCCAACTTATTTTTGATCGCAGTGGTAGCGCCACCAACTGGTTAAAACAAATACAAATCATTTTCATTGATTTTTTTCTCCGGGCAGGTTAACAAAATCTACCTTACATTTGCTCGGATGAGTGTTTAGGCCTTGAGGATGTCACAATACGAAAGTCTTTCGCCTTCTTCAGAGTGTCACATGATGGTGTCTTGTGGCCCGTCTTTATCAGCTGATGTTCCATGAGGGCGTGACTTGCCTGTCACAAGAATGAAGGCAAGTCACGCCCCCCGCTGTCCGTTCACTCCGCCAAAATGCTGCTCCAGGTGGTAGAGAGGATGAAGGCTCCCTTGTCTCTGTTCATGGTTTTTATGCCTCGCTTGCAGATCTCAATGGCCTCTCTGATCCAGCGCTGTTGTTTGTTCTCTTCGGTGCGGATGACCCTGCCCTTCTCCCGGTCCATGATGTGGTTTTCCCTTTTGCAGTGGTCAGTGATTGCTGATTTGTAATGTTCATGTTGTGCTTGTTCTTTTACTGCTCTGATTTTTCATTTTTTTGACAGGTAAGTCACACCCTCATGGAACATCAGCTGATAAAGACGGGTCTCAAGACACCATCATGCGACACTCTGAAGAAGGCGAAAGACTCGCCGAAACATGTCAGGTAAAAAATTAACCTAAAACATAATTGTCTGCTTTTAATGAATCAGTCAAATATCAATAATAAGAAGACAAAATGAACCTAATACAAATAAATGAATGCTTAATAACTCCCCTGCACATGCTCCTAAAAATCCAAACCTTCACCTGTAAATAAAACGTCCCGACCTGAAGACATCTTAATGTTATTATTTTGTTATACACACAGTGCCGCCAAGTGGAATCAAAAATTTGTTTTTATTTTAATTTTCACGTACTGCACGGTGCCCTTTCGACGAATCCGACTGAAAATTAGTCAGAAAAGACTCAAGACAATGATCTTACTCTCTGCCGAATTTTGTGACGTTTTGGCAAAAGGCGTGGCTATTACGGTGCTGAAAAGTCCGATTGTACTCTGTGGCAACAAAAGCTCCAGCAACATGACTCAGGTGATCCTATCTTCTCGAAGTTGCACACATTTGAGGATACTTAAGCCCTGAAGACATCTACCAACTTATTTTTCATCGTAGTAGTAGCGCCACCAACTGGTAAAAGCTAATACAAGTTATTTTCTTGGATGTTTTTCTCCGTGCAACTCAACAAGGTCGCCCTCATATATGCTCGGATGACTGTTTCGGCCATGAGGATGTCACAATACGAAATTCGTCCTTTTTCATGAAAAGTTGTGGGAGTGGCATTGCACTGTTCGGCAATAAAACAAAGCTGATTATGAGGTTCTAAATATGAACGACAACTCGTGAAACTTTACACACACATCAGGCCGAGCAAATTTATCAATATTTTATACGTTAGTTGTGCAGCTTTTTTTAAATGGCTCGCCATGGCCCTCGAGAAATGTTCAAAAAAGCAGCCCTGGTTGAGTGTTTCACCTCGCTTTTTGTAAATTTTATGGAGTACGGTGAACCCTCGGTTATCGCGGTTAATGGGGACCGAGACCACCCGCAAAAACTGAAAATCCGCGAAGTAGCAGCGCACCTTCAAAAATGCTTAAAAAAAATATACAATATATATAATAAATATAGAAATATATATATATATATATATATATATATATAGATATATATATATATATATATATATATATAGATATATATATATATAGATATATATATATATATATACGGGGAGAGAGAGAGTGAAATTCATGTTATAACAAAAAAACCAAATTATTATTAAAACGTATTATTTTTTTATTCCCCAGCCATTCTTTTTGTATTTATTTAATTACTCCGACTTTTACCTGCTGGTACGCCGTCCGGTGTGCCCTGTGAAATGAAAGGTGGCATTCTTTATTTATTTATTCATTTATTCATTCATAACTGACAGCCTCGCGCTCCGCTCGTGCCCGGGCAGAAGAGGTGCTCCAATTTGGCTTAACTGTGACGCGAGCATGCCCTCCTCCTCCGGAGCTTCCATTCGGTTAAACTTAGGGGCCGCTTGGAACCGCCCGTGCCCGGGGAAGGTGCTCCTCTTCGGCTTACTGTGACGCGAGCATGCCCTCCTCCTCCGGAGCTTCCATTCGGTTAAACTTAGGGGCCGCTTGGCACCGCCCGTGCCCGGGGAAGGTGCTCCTCTACGGCTTAACTGCCACGCACGCTGGCCGGAGCTCTGGTACGGTCCGAACCGCGCGAAACGTCGCCACCGATCGTGTCCGGGGGAACGTGCTCTTCTTCGTCCACTCTCCTCTTCGCCCACGCTCTTCTTCGGCGCACGCCGGCCGTCTAACCGCTCCAGCGCCCCGTCGTGCCGCTCGGCGAAACTACAATGCCCCCGAATATTTTTTATACCCGCGAAGCACTGAACCCGCGAAAGGTGAACCGCGAAGTAGCGAGGGTTCACTGTATGTATAAGACCAAGACCTACAAAAAAAGTCTCTTGGAGCAATGAGCTAGGTTTTACAGGAAGTCGGCCATTTTGAATTTACTTAAAAGGGGGCGGGTCACCACAATGGACTTTGTGTAGAAATTATTATTGGGGCCCGAGCCGCGACCGCGGCGAGGTCCCTATTGTTTTTGTAGAAAATATTATTACTTTTATTATTATTATTATTATTATTATTATTATTAGGGCCTGAGCAGCGACCGCTGCGAAGTCCCTATTGTTTTTGTAGAAATTATTATTATTATTATTTTTCCGATTGTTCGATCGCATTTTTGACCCCCGAAACATGCACAAAAACTCACCAAACTTGGCAGTCTCATCGGGCATGGCGAAAAATTTGATATTTTAACGTCTAATATGAACAGGAAGTGAGTTATGAATTTTTGAAAGTCCGACTTTTGCCCTTTTTTGCATGTTTACAGGGGTCATTCTTTTGCACCCTGATCCTAAAGGCTTCATCTGATTGCCTTAAAATTCTGTCTGTAGCATCTTAAGACCTGGGACAAACACTGGGGCTAAAATTTTTTGTTTCCGAAATACTATATGACGGGGGCGGGGCTTCAAAGTTTTCACTTAAGATTTCCTTCGCCGCAATGGACAAAATGCTTAATAACTCTCCTGCACATGCTGCTAAAAATCCAAAACTTCACATGTACATAAAGAGTCGGTACCTGAAGACATCTATATGTTTATATTCAGTTATACACCTTGCGCCAATCAATATCAATTTTTACATTTTGACGTACTGCACGGTGCCCTTTTAACGAATCCGATTGAAAATTGGCTAGAAAAGACTCAAGACATTGATCTTACTCTATCCCTATTTTTACGACTTTCCTTCAAAGGGCGTGGCTATTACGGTGCCGCAGAGTCTGATTATTCTCCGTGGCAACAAAAGTTCCTGCAAAATGATTCAGATGATCCATCTTCTGGAAATCTTTCACATTTGAGGATATTCAGGCCCTGAAGACGGCTGCCAACTTATTTTTGATCGCAGTGGTAGTGCCACCAACTGGTTAAAACAAATACAAATTATTTTCGTTGATGTTTTTCTCCGGGCAGGTGAACAAAATCTACCTTATATTTGCTCGGATGAGTGTTTAGGCCTTGAGCATGTCACAATACGAAAGTCTTTCGCCTTCTTCAGAGTGTCACATGATGCTGTCTTGTGACCCGTCTTTATCAGCTGATGTTCCATGAGGGCGTGACTTACCTGTCACAAGAATGAAGGCAAGTCACGCCCCCCGCTGTCCGTTCACTCCGCCAAGATGCTGGTCCAGGTGGTAGAGAGGATGAAGGCTCCCTTGTCTCTGTTCATGGTTTTTATGCCTCGCTTGCAGATCTCAATGGCCTCTCTGATCCAGCTCTGTTGTTTGTTCTCTTCTGTGCGGATGACCCTGCCCTTCTCCCGGTCCATGATGTGGTTTTCCCTTTTGCAGTGGTCAGTGATTGCTGATTTGTAATGTTCATGTTGTGCTTGTTCTTTTACTGCTCTGATTTTTTCATTTTTTTGACAGGTAAGTCACACCCTCATGGAACATCAGCTCAAGACACCATCATGCGACACTCTGAAGAAGGCGAAAGACTCGCCGAAACATGTCAGGTAAAAAATTAACCTAAAACATAATTGTCTGCTTTTAATGAATCAGTCAAATATCAATAATAAGAAGACAAAATGAACCTAATACAAATAAATGAATGCTTAATAACTCCCCTGCACATGCTCCTAAAAATCCAAACCTTCACCTGTAAATAAAACGTCCCGACCTGAAGACATCTTAATGTTATTATTTTGTTATACACACAGTGCCGCCAAGTGGAATAAAAAATTTGTTTTTATTTTAATTTTCACGTACTGCACGGTGCCCTTTTGACGAATCCGACTGAAAATGAGTCAGAAAAGATTCAAGACAATGATCTTACTCTCTGCCGAATTTTGTGACGTTTTGGCAAAAGGCGTGGCTATTAAGGTGCTGAAAAGTCCGATTGTACTCTGTGGCAACAAAAGCTCCGGCAACATGACTCAGATGATCCTATCTTCTCGAAGTTGTACACATTTGAGGATACTTCAGCCCTGAAGACATCTACCAACTTATTTTACATCGTAGTAGTAGCGCCACCAACTGGTAAAAGCTAATACAAGTTATTTTCTTGGATGTTTTTCTCCGTGCAACTCAACAAGGTCGCCCTCATATATGCTCGGATGACTGTTTCGGCCATGAGGATGTCCCAATACGAAATTCGTCCTTTTTCATGAAAAGTTGTGGGAGTGGCATTGCACTGTTCGGCAATAAAACAAAGCTGATTATGAGGTTCTAAATATGAACGACAACTTGTAAAACTTTACACACACATCAGGCCGAGCAAATTTATCAATATTTTATACGTTAGTTGTGCAGCTTTTTTTAAATGGCTCGCCATGGCCCTCGAGAAATGTTAAAAAAAGCAGCTCTGGTTGAGTGTTTCACCTCGCTTTTTGTAAATTTTATGGAGTACAGTGAACCCTCGGTTATCGCGGTTAACGGGGACCGAGACCACCCGCGAAAACTGAAAATCCGCGAAGTAGCGGCGCACCTTCAAAAATGCTTAAAAAAAATAAACAGGTCACTGCTCGGGCCCTAATAATAATAATAATAATAATTTCCACAAAAACAATGGGGACCTCGTAGCGGTCGCTGCTCGGGCCCTAATAATAATTTCTACAAAAACAATAGGGACCTCGCCGCGGTCGCTGCTCGGGCCCCAATAATAATTTCTACACAAAGTCCATTGTGGTGACCCGCCCCCTTTTAAGTAAATTCAAAATGGCCGACTTCCTGTAAAACCTAGCTCATTGCTCCAAGAGTCTTTTTTGTAGGTCTTGGTCTTATACATACAGTGAACCCTCGCTACTTGGCGGTTCACCTTTCGCGGGTTCAGTGCTTCGCGGGTCTAAAAAATATTCGGGGGCATTGTAGTTTCGCCGAGCGGCACGACGGGGCGCTGGAGCGGTTAGACGGCCGGCGTGCGCCAAAGAAGAGCGTGGGCGAAGAGGAGAGTGGACGAAGAAGAGCACGTTCCCCCGGACACGATCGGTGGCGACGTTTCGCGCGGTTCGGACAGTACCAGAGCTCCGGCCGGCGTGCGTGGCAGTTAAGCCGTAGAGGAGCACCTTCCCCGGGCACGGGCGGTGCCAAGCGGCCCCTAAGTTTAACCGAATGGAAGCTCCGGAGGAGGAGGGCATGCTCGCGTCACAGTAAGCCGAAGAGGAGCACCTTCCCCGGGCACGGGCGGTTCCAAGCGGCCCCTAAGTTTAACCGAATGGAAGCTCCGGGGGAGGAGGGCATGCTCGCGTCACAGTAAGCCGAAGAGGAGCACCTTCCCCGGCCACGGGCGGTTCCAAGCGGCCCCTAAGTTTAACCGAATGGAAGCTCCGGAGGAGGAGGGCATGCTCGCGTCACAGTAAGCCGAAGAGGAGCACCTTCCCCGGGCACGGGCGGTGCCAAGCGGCCCCTAAGTTTAACCGAATGGAAGCTCCGGGGGAGGAGGGTGGGCGTGTGTCACAGTTAAGCCGAATTGGAGCACCTCTTCCGCCCGGGCACGAGCGGAGCGCGAAGCTGTCAGTTATGAATGAATAAATGAATAAATAAATAAATAAAGAAAGAATGGCACCTTTCATTTCACAGGGCACACCAGACGGCGTACCAGCAGGTAAAAGTCTGAGTAATTAAATAAATACAAAAAGAATGGCTGGGGAATAAAAAAATAATACGTTTTAATAATAATTTGGTTTTTTTGTTATAACATCAATTTCACTCTCTCTCTCTCTCCCCGTATATATATATTTATTATATATATTGTATTTTTTTTTAAGCATTTTTGAAGGTGCGCCGCTACTTCGCGGATTTTCAGTTTTCGCGGGTGGTCTCGGTCCCCATTAACCGCGATAACCGAGGGTTCACTGTACTCCATAAAATTTACAAAAAGCGAGGTGAAACACTCAACCAGGGCTGCTTTTTTTAACATTTCTCGAGGGCCATGGCGAGCCATTTCAAAATAGCTGCACAACTAACGTATAAAATATTGATAAATTTGCTCTGCCTGATGTGTGTGTAAAGTTTCACGAGTTGTCGTTCATATTTAGAACCTCATAATCAGCGTTGTTTTATAGCCGAACAGTGCAATGCCACTCCCACAACTTTTCACGAAAAAGGATGAATTTCGTATTGTGACATCCTCATGGCCGAAACAGTCATCCGAGCATATATGAGGGCGACCTTGTTGAGTTGCACGGAGAAAAACATCCAAAAAAATAACTTGTATTAGCTTTTACCAGTTGGTGGCGCTACTACTACGATGAAAAATAAGTTGGTGGATGTCTTCAGGGCTGAAGTATCCTCAAATGTGTACAACTTCGAGAAGATAGTATCATCTGAGTAATGTTGCCGGAGCTTTTGTTGCCACAGAGTACAATCGGACTTTTCAGCACCGTAATAGCCACGCCTTTTGCCAAAACGTCACAAAATTCGGCAGAGAGTAAGTGAGTCTTTTCTGACTAATTTTCAGTCGGATTCGTCAAAAGGGCACCGTGCAGTACGTGAAAATTAAAATAAAAACAAATTTTTGATTCCACTTGGCGGCGCTGTGTGTATAACAAAATAATAACATTAAGATGTCTTCAGGTCGGGACGTTTTATTTACAGGTGAAGGTTTGGATTTTTAGGAGCATGTCCAGGGGAGTTATTAAGCATTCATTTATTTGTATTAGGTTCATTTTGTCTTCTTATTATTGATATTTGACTGATTCATTAAAAGCAGACAATTATGTTTTAGGTTAATTTTTTACCTGACATGTTTCGGCGAGTCTTTCGCCTTCTTCAGAGTGTCGCATGATGGTGTCTTGAGACCCGTCTTTATCAGCTGATGTTCCATGAGGGTGTGACTTACCTGTCAAAAAAATTAAAAAATCAGAGCAGTAAAAGAACAAGCACAACATGAACATTACAAATCAGCAATCACTGACCACTGCAAAAGGGAAAACCACATCATGGACTGGGAGAAGGGCAGGGTCATCCGCACCGGAGAGAACAAACTACAGCGCTGGATCAAAGAAGCAATTGAGATCTGCAAGCGAGGCATAAAAACCATGAACAGAGACAAGGGAGCCTTCATCCTCTCTACCACCTGGAGCAGCATCTTGGCGGAGTGAACGGACAGCGGGGGGCGTGACTTGCCTTCATTCTTGTGACAGGTAAGGCACGCCTTCATGGAACATCAGCTGATTAAGACTGGTCACAAGACACCATCACAGGGTTCGAAGTTAACTTTAAAAACTGCTTCCCCATAGGGCAAGTGCCACTAAAATTTGCCTTGCCCGAGTGGCCAAATTACTTGCCCAACTTGGGCAAGTGACAATTCTTTTTCTCTTGCCCTGAGTGACTTTTTGTATGACAAAGTGTATAATTACAAATTGCATGAATTTTTTGTTCGGACAGTTCCCGCCTAGAAAGAATTAAAAATACGTTACAATCATAAGTGTTGCTTATATAAAAATGTATCATGTATTAACACATTAATTAGGTGTCTGCTGACCCAGGATTATGTTATTGTTATGTTATGTTATATATCAAAGAGAATGTGGAATGACACTGAACGATGGAAGGTGGAAGGATGTGGAAAGATCGTGAATGACATTGAATGATTTGGAATGACACTGAAAGATTTTGAATAATACTGAATGACACTGAATGAAGTAAAACTCTCTGGGAACGGGCCAATTCAAGATAGCTGCCGCACTGTGGGGGAGGCTTTGGTACCAAATTTGGAAAGAGACCCAAACGGTTGGGTCCATTTTATATCAGTGTGGGGGTGAAACGTTGGTCTCTGCGGAGCTGTCTGAATATTGGAGAAGTGAGAAGACAAAGTAAAACAGAACAATTAAAATCACTCTTCAAATACATATTGTTTGGTAAGCAGAGCATGATTTACAGCTCACCATTTTATTGCATGCACCAAGCATGTTATACATTTTTCTGTCCACGGGATGGCGTAGTCAAGAAAAATGAAGCATCTCGAAGCCCATTCGTGTGTGAAGTATTTCCCTGCAGGGCTTGGCTGCTTTATGGGGCTTCATTTTGCCATCACTAGTTTTAGATAGTTTTAATTTTTGAAAGAGCATTTTCATTTTACAGTGAACCCTCGCTACTTCGCGGTTCACCTTTCGCGGGTTCAGTGCTTCGCGGGTCTAAAAAATATTCGGGGGCATTGTAGTTTCGCCGAGCGGCACGACGGGGCGCTGGAGCTGTTAGACGGCCGGCATGCGCCGAAGAAGAGCGTGGGCGAAGAGGAGAGTGGACGAAGAAGAGCACGTTCCCCCGGGCACGATTTGGGGCGACGTTTCGCGCGGTTCGGACCGTACCAGAGCTCCGGCCAGCGTGCGTGGCAGTTAAGCCGAAGAGGAACAACTTCCGCCCGGGCACTAGCGGGGCGACATTTCGCTCTGTTCGGGAGCGTACGAGAGCTCCGGAGGAGGCCGGCCGGCGTGCGTGGCAGTTAAGCCGAAGAGGAGCACCTTCCCCGGGCACGGGCGGTGTCAAGCGGCCCCTAAGTTTAACCGAATGGAAGCTCCGGAGGAGGAGGGCATGCTCGCGTCACAGTTAAGCCGAAGAGAAGCACCTTCCCCGGGCACGGGCGGGGCGAAATGAAACCGAGTTCAACCGAACGGAGACACGCTTCGGGGGAGCAGGTGCATGACAATTAAGCCGAAGAGGAGCACCTCTTCCGCCCGAGCACGAGCGGAGCGCGAGGCTGTCAGTTATGAATGAATAAATGAATAAAAAAAATAAATGAAGAATGCCACCTTTCATTTCACAGGGCACACCGGACGGCGTACCAGCAGGTAAAGGTCGAAGTAATTAAAAAAATACAAAAAGAAGTAATTGAATAAATACAAAAATAATGGCTGGGGAATAAAAAAATAATAAGTTTTAATAATAATTTTTTTTTTTTGTTATAGCATGAATTTCACTCTCTCTCTCTCTCTACCCGTGTATATATATATATATATATACATATATATATATATATATATATACATATTTATTATTATTTTTTTTTAAGCATTTTTGAAGGTGCACCACTACTTCGCACTTTTTTTTTTTAAGCATTTTTGAAGGTGCGCCGCTACTTCGCGGATTTTCAGTTTTCGCGGGTGGTCTCGGTCCCCATTAACCGCGATAACCGAGGGTTCACTGTATTTTTTTCATTATCGAATTTTATTTTTTTCTATTCAAGTTTTGAGTTCATTTTCGTTTACTAAAATAACCTTGGGCTGCAACTACTATCACAGCAACGGCTCATTATATTTTGGCTGCTAAATATGCCAATTTGTCAGAGAGAAGACCGTGACAAAGAATGGCCCAATCGCAATAAACACTCTACACCATACGTTCCTCGTTGACGTGTACATGGGGTGTTGCAGAGCACAGGTTCCAAGCGTACCGATATTGCAAAATTGGGACAATGCGTGTGACGACACCAACTTCCGCCTCCTATGTCATCGAGCTTGGCGGCACGTTATCATTATGTATTTATTTGTAACAATTTTGACGTTGAGAGTGATATTAAAACTTAAGTAATGTGGTAGTTAAGAAAAAACCCTGGCTTGGGACCCACCGGAACAAGCTATAGCTTCATTTGTACTATTTGAGGCGCTCTCACAATCTGCGGCGCATGCACACAAGGTCGCTAAGTACGCTAGCTGCACTCGGACAAAACACGTAGGTGACTTTAAAAGAGTGACCGAAATTGCACACATGCAACTGTTTATCATAATGTCATAATTTGATATGTACATTTGAAGAGAATTTTTTTCAGCATGGGCACAAGAATTCCACCGAACATCGCCAGTTCAATGGGATTTTGGTTAAGTCCGCAAATAATTGTGGACAATATACTTTGGCT
This sequence comes from Idiotropiscis lumnitzeri, assembly GCF_059441095.1. Taxonomy (NCBI): domain Eukaryota; kingdom Metazoa; phylum Chordata; class Actinopteri; order Syngnathiformes; family Syngnathidae; genus Idiotropiscis; species Idiotropiscis lumnitzeri. The sequence goes on along the minus strand of NW_028283659.1, from coordinate 597,710 downwards.
GCGCGCTCGAATAATTTTACTCGTATATACTTCAATGAGGGTGTAGTGTGGGTATCGGGATCTTTAACACGCCCTAACACGAAGCTGACTCTCCAACCGCCACAGCCTTTTAATGACGAAATTATAAAATAAACAAAAACACTGTTCAACAACATAAAATAAAATAAAAAATCACATCATACTTACATTTATAAACTTTAATCCTCAAGAACATTATTCTCAGGTTGACCGAAAGACGAGGACACGGGAGCGCCTCTGGCATGTTCTTCTTCCTTGTGTAGGCGAATGACGTTTTAAGGTGCTTGTCCGCCACCTGCTGTGCTGAACTATGTATTAAATAAGAAAAGCAAATTGTTGAATGTTTTTTCCCCAATGAAGACTGAATTGTAAAATACCCGGAAATGGCTTTTCTGTTTTATTGTGCATTTAAAAAAAATTCAGATTGTCCTTTTTTGTTGAGATAATTGTTGAATATTGAAATTGCACATGTAACTGGTAATTTAGTTTTAGATATTATTTGAACCAGTGGAGGGCCATGCATTTCACACCTGGGCCTTCAATGAAGTCCTACTTAGTCCTACTTGAATAAATCCCCCTCATAATACCATAATTTATGACACCACGGGTGGACAAACAATATACAGAAAAGCACTTAGACAGCACTGACCGAGTGTTGGACGATATAGCTTCTCTTGAAAGGTCCGTGTTGAAAATGGCCTCGCAAGTGAATCTTCAATTTCTAAAGATAAAGATGTCTTTTAATTGTCCCATAACGGGGACATTTGCAGTGTTACAGCAGCAAAGATATACATCACACAGTGGCACCGACGTAATGTAGCCGTTAATGTATAACATTGGCAGCAGGCATTCATAAAAAGCATGCAAATATACACAGTATATACGTATATACACAGATCCCCATGTATATACACACTTACAGCCCACAACATATACAAGTGTAAGGAAACACTCCTAATGCCTGTCTATGGTTCAGAGGGGAAATAAATAAAAATGCTGCAATGATAAAAAAAAATACTGAATGATTGAAAATACTGCAATGATAAAAATACTGCAAGAATAAAAGTACTGTACCCAGCCAACATGTCCAACTGGGCCCCAAATGGGGTAAATGCGGGATTCCTGGGTACCAAGTGGGAATGGGCTAGAAGTGGGCAATGGTACAGGGTTCCATGTGGGCGCCATCTGGGATTGGTGGGCATGGGCTTAAACTGGGCAAATGTTGTGGGTGCAATACGGGTTGTGTATGGGCTAAGTGGGCATGGGTTAGAACTGGTAAAGATAAAGATAAAGATGGCCTTTATTAGTCCCACAATGGGGAAATTTGAGGTGTTACAGCAGCAAAGATATAGCTCACACAGAGTCGGCGGCGTAATGTAGCCGTTAATGTATAACATTAGCAGCAGACATTCATAAAAAGCATGCAAATATACACAGTATAAACGTATCTAAGTGTAAGGAAACACTCCTAATGTCTGTCCATTATACAGAGGGGAAAATGCTGTAATGATAAAAACTACTGAATCTACTACTGAAACCATTTATAGGTCCTATTTGGGTTATGTGTGGGCTAAGTGGGCATGGGTTAGAACTGGTCAACCATGTGAGGGTCTCATATGGGCTGTATATGGGCCAAGTGGGCATGGGTTAGAGCTGGTCAACCATGTCTGGGTCCTATTTGGGTTATGTGTGGGCTAAGTGGGCATGGGTGAGAAGTGGTCACCATTTATCGGTCCTGTTTGGGTTATGTGTGGGATAAGTGGGCATAGGTTAGAGCTGGTCAACCATGTCTGGGTCCTGTATGGGTTATAGATGAGCTAAGCGGGCATGGGTTTGAAAATTTGTTCTGGAGCCTTTTTGATATTTAATGCATGCTATGCTAATAGTAACCACCCGAAGACTATTCTCAGTAGAACTATTCAATGGATGCCAAAACGATAGAGACATGGCCATGGAGCCTATGCTGCGAGATTGTGAAAGGACTAAAATAAGTGTAGGATTTTTGAGGACCAGAAGTCAGCTTTTATTAGGTTTGACATTGATTTAACTTATGGAACAATGCAAATTATGGTCGGGTTGTTGTTGGACTTTTTCCGCTTTTGACTAAGGGACGGGTGTTTTTATTTTCTGGGACTCTTTAGAACAAGCGGCACGGTGGCGGACTGGTTAGCAAGTCCGCATCACAGTACAGAAGTGCAAGGTTCTCCCTGTGCCTGCTAGGGTTTTCGCCGGTTTCCTCCCACTTTCCAAAAACATCCATGATAGGTTGATTGGTCACTGGTCCAAGGTCTGAGTGTGAGAGCGGATGGTTGCTTGTCTCTGTGTGCCCTGCGATTGACTGGCAACCAGTTCAGGGTGTACCCTGTCGACTGCCCGAAGACAGCTGGGATAGGCTCCAGCACTCCCGGGGACCCTTGTGAGGACAAGAAGCAGTACAGAGGATTGATTGATTTATTAAAATTAAAATTAAATTCATGTATTTATCTATGCTAAATTTAACAAGGCTGGACGTTATATTTTGTGAATTTACATGTACCCCCAACTGTGACTTAATAACCCTTAAGGGACAAGATAACATTTTATAATATACCAGACAGCTAAGATTGTCATCTATGAACTATTTGACAAGGCAGGTCCAGCATTGTCAGCCACATCCAACAGTCAACACAGTTACTTTTTTTTAAATAAACAAAATCAACATTATTAATTAGTTATTTTATTAATTCTGTATGCTGTGAAAGATCTTTATTCAAAGTATATTTGAAGTTATTTCTACCTTATTGCTTGATTTTTGTAGATTCAAGTTGGAGTTGTCAAAATTACAGATTCTTTTGAAGGCAGCATATTCAAACTGTGAGAAAAGGAGCGAATGCAAGCTACGCGGTCTTTGAGGTGCGGCAGAAGAGCTGAAAGCACGGTGAGTCCCGAACGATAATTGAATTAATTAATTAATCTTGGGTAAATGTCTGGCTCTCATTTTTTAGACTTACTTTACAATGTGTTTTGTAATTTTTCAAGGTTGCCTGTGTTGGAAAACTGCTTGGTGCGTTAGCTAAAACACAGTATGCTAAAATGATAAGTGACGAGAACACAGAGGGTATATCAACAACGTACGTACTCGAATTATTTTGGGGAAAACTTAAGTACATTATAATCACCCTTTTAATAATACTGATAAGCGTTGTGTGTTTTATTTATTTTTATGAGGACCTTTACAACGAGCTACATATTGTTCGCATTGGGCCTACGACGCTAAACACAGTGTCCCTCGATCTCTCTCCAAAATTCTCCAAAAGACTTAAGCTTTCACTCAAATTAATACAATCTACTCCACTAGCTCATTTAAGGCTTTTTTGTGATGTGTTTGATTTGGGTAAGTAAAGCAAAACATATTAACTGTTGAATGTTGCCTGTTATTTAAATAATAGAAATTCAAGATGAAAGTTGAACAGATATTGAAATGCTAGATTGGCTCATTCAGAATCATGCCACAATGTGCTTTGTATGTTTTGTGTGTGGGTTTATCAAGCTCTAATTCAATGCAGTGTCCAAAACGAGCGCGCATAATTGTTGGATGAATGTTGGTTAATAGAGTCAGATAATAGTTAAAATTCCAACAGTTGAACAGATGTTGAAATGCTAGATTGGCTCATTCAGAATCATGCCACAATGTGCTTTGTATGTTTTGTGTGTCGGCTTATCAAGCTCTAATTCAATGCAGTGTTGAGCTGCATTTGAGAGGAACTACGTAAGTAACTAATGTGGAAAAATTGTGACTTCTTTGTGTACTTTTATTTTGAATATTCAAATTTTGTGGGTAAAGGTTAGAGAAAATAAGTTAAAAATGAGAGCTGTACAGGTATTTAAGTTTTTGGTTTGTAAAATACCCGAATGTGGGTTTCAGCAGGTGAGGCAATGATTGGACAGAGCAAAAGCTATGCTCCAAAATAGAAGTGATTACACCTTCACTAGACTAACCTGCAGCTAATTACATAATTATAAAATTAACACTTTAACCTGGCTTCCCCATCACAGATGTATTCTTTTAAATGCAAAGCTTTTTGTTCTAGCTTTTGTTGTTAAATGACATTCATGCCCAAGTGTCTATGCATCCATTGCAGGGATGTTTTCTCAAGTGACGAGTCTGAAGCCTGTGATGACGAAGTACCATCTACACCTCCCCATGGATTGTCACAGAGAAAAAGCTTCCTAACCAAGAGAGGCGCTGCAGAAGGTCCTTGAGTACGTCCAACGTGTTGAGTCTGTGAGTCTACTGCAGGATCTAATGCAGGTATGAAAATGATGAAATTTTAATGTATTATCTTCAAAATTATAAATAATTATTTAATTTCTTGAAATATAAAATTAGGTACCCTAAACCCAAGTAGGAACCCCAGTCCCAGTACATTCCTGATTCTGGAGCTACAGAGATCAAACCATCCTACTGTATCACTAAATAGCCCCACCTCTAAAACCCTGATTCGGAAGGCCGAGTTGAAAGACTTCAGAGTTCAAGATGGTCAACTGCAACTATGATAAGCCGAATGTGTTCACCCCAAGTCGGAAACTGAGAAAAAGACTCAATTTTCACATGATTTCAGTCCCTTCTATATTTAAAAGAATGTATTGGGGCTCTAAAAATGTGAAATATTTTTACAAGTATTTCTTTTACTACTCATAGGCAGTTTCATAATAATAGTACAATTTGGCATCGTGTATTGTTTTTTGGTTCCATTCAAAATGCACAAGACGTATAGACATATTTTGTTTGTGGATCGCTGCAGCATCACACGAGCGCACAGAGACAAACGTGGCAGCAACTTAAAACAATTAAAATATCGAATCGAAATCGGGAACTGAAAATCAAAAATCGAATCGGGGCTTGAGTGAATCGTTACCTCCCTAATCATAATCATTTTGGTAGAATGTTGGGCTCTTGCCCTTTGAGTGTATATGGCGTTACCGAAGCTGTTCACTTAATCGACAATTCCTTTCCTGTGACGTTTATCATACCCAGTTTAACTGCCAAAATATTTTTAAGTGTGTGATGATTATCTGGATCGAGTGACACCCATGTTATAATGGTTGCAGGTATTGGTGGATTGGACGATAGTGTCAGAACAATGATGGCGTTCATCATGACAAATCCTCTGTCTCTGAAGTACAATCTCTTTGGACATCGTAGCAAGAACAAGCGCCGAGACCTGCCTTTTTCTGATGTTCTATACGGTAATATATTTTTTTTTTAATTTTTTTTTTAAGGGATTGTGGTGTGAAGACATTTCAGCATGTCCCATAAGGTTTCACAATCATTAAATAGCTTTACTAAGTTGGCTTCTTGTCTTTTTTGTTTTAGGAGCACTGAAAAGGAATGGAGCCACAAAGGACATCAACGAGAAGGACACAGGCAACCCTGTCCAAGTGGTTCATGGGAGCTTGTGATCAAGGTGGGAATAGGGCAGTTCGAGCTCGGAGATCTCAAGGCAACTGTCAGGTTTAAAACGTCCTGACGCCATTTTTAGACTGAAGGTGGCATAAATCCAGACCAAACCAGTTAGAGTTTTGTTTTTGACCATTCGCGAATGGGAGAGGAAGTCAGGAGGTGAAGCAGGCGTCTTGCCAGTTCAATCTCGCGCACTCTCTCTCACTCTCTACCACCCGTTCGGTCTTTTATCAGCAACCTAAGCAGACAATGGAGGTCTGTCTGAAATTCTAGCAGGCAGGCAGGAAGCAATCAACCACAGTAGTCAGTCAGGAATTCGAAACTAAAGTGTGTGCGTGTGTTCCAGTTGTGCGCGTGTGTGCTAAAGCAATAATGTGAGTGTCTGTGTGTGTGCGCAATTATAACTGATACAAATAGTGTATAAAAACATGATTAGAAATACACAAACTATTTACATATCCTCATCCCATCTCACATTTCCCCGTTTGTGGGTTTAAATCATGTCCTTACGGCTTTAAGACAGATCATCATAATGAAATCATACAACAGTGTGGTCATCCGTGGAGGGGCGAAAACCCTCAGTAGGGACAAAATTCCCCTCCTCCCTTCCGGCGTGGAACGAGATTCTCATGGTATGTTGGTCACTTGGGAATAAAACATAAAAAAACTTCAATATACCTAGTGAAAAATAACAAAACTGTCTCCACGCAGAGTTTGTCTCCACGCAGAGCTTGTCTCTGCGGCGACTTGATGGAGGCCCTTGCCTCGTTGTAGGAGGGGACAGCCGTCTTTACCTCCCGGATCTTCGTGTGTGGTGTATGTGTGTGCATGTGTGGGGGCAGGGGCAAAAGGGTCCATGTGTTATTTAGGTTTCAGTGTCCAGTTCGAGTTTGTCATTGTCCAGTTCGAATTCGTCATTCTCAACATCAATCAGGTTGTAATGGTACATTTGGGCAACAAACATGCAGTTAATAATCATCTTTGTCATAAGAATAATGCAACATGAACAGACTACACATAACAAAAATGAAAACCATAATTATCCCGATATATTGTCTTTCAAATTCTTCGTAGTGGTCATAACATCAATAATTGTTTCATTTTATTAAAAATGTAAATGCAGTAATGTTCTCCAATCAAGGCTAAAATTCTTTATGTACGTCATTAATTTCCAAACAATATCTAATCTTTTTGTTCTGTGGCTTCAACATTCGTATCTGTGGCTGGTTGTGCGGTTCCGATGTGCGTGTGGTCCGATATTGTGACTCAGGTGGGCTCCTGTTCGAGGGATTCGCGTTGCTCGGCCTTTAGCTGGAAACCGGAGAAGCTTGTACTGCAACTGGTGGATCCAGCTGCCACGCCCCGCGACCTTTGCTGCCGTCGGGGTCACTGCAATCATCTGGCGAGGGCCATCTCAGCATTCACTTGTCCCAACGAAGTCGTTTCAGCACCTTGAAGAAGAGTTGGTCTCCCACACGGACGTGATTTCTCTGTGGATCAGAACACACTGACCAGTAATTGCGTCTTTTTTTTTTTTTTTCTTTTTGGTCAAAACATGTTTCCCATGTGGACTGGGACTGATGTGCCAGTCGCTGGTGGTTCTGATGAACCTGAGAGTCGATAGGGGATAGTGTCCTAACTTCGGCTGGCACTATCCTCATTGTTGTGATTGAAACACAGTCTGGTCATTGTCTCCTTTTTTTCCCTCATTGTCTTGATAAGTCTGCCCTTAACAGTCCCATTTGTGCGTTCCACAAGTCCTGCAGACTGTATGCACAATGACGCTTTGAGTCAATTTTGCAACAACTGTCCCACTTGTTACAACATCATTCACAAAATGCATAATTTTCACTTCAAATCACTTCTTGAAATTCCAAATGTCAGGATAATTTGTGTTAGGTTGAAGATGTATTTTATCCCATATTTTACTCTATTAGTATTGCAAAAGAATTGTTCCACAGCGTGACCCATGTTTGACCATATGGATGAGAAGACTTCACAGAGAAGCGGATGCCTGAAGACTGGATCAACGTCTGCAACATCAAAGGAGGTGTGCTGAGACACACCTCTGAAACAAAAGGACTGAGACTTTAGTACCAGAGCACTAAAAGGGCATATCTGCCTTTTCAATCAGTGGATGACTGCCATTGATGTCTGTCTTTCCTCTTGTGTCTGAGATGTTTACATGTTCCTGCTGGTGCTCCCCCCTTCATCCCTTAGTGCAAATACATTGTATTGTTAGGGACTTCCCTAATAAAATAGAGGGCTCGGCGGAGTGTGCTCCAGAACGAATTTGGAGATGTAACTGAGCACACCTCCGTTCGTTCTCCTCGCGAGTAAAAGATCAACTCTTGTCTTCCTTCCATTCATTTAGCCTATGTTCAGTGAATGCTTAGGTGATTGAACCTGACAATTTGATTACACAACACTTTTTCCAATTGTTTTAGCATCAACATATGTTGTCGGAAACAACTTAATCCATTTTGAAAACATATGAATTACAACCAAACAATATTGCATCTCAAACAAATAACACTGTCTAAAAAAAAGTTTTTTGTTGAAAAGTCTGTATGTGGGAACAATTTCATATCATACTACCCCTCTCTTGACACATAGTTATGCTCGTGTGTCACTCTTATTACTTTTCCAATCAATGAATTAGGCAGCCAGGATTTGCCATCTGCCAATTTGCTGATCCTGTCCTCAGCAATGTTTGCACCTTTGTTCTCCCAATGTGTGCGTTCAATTACTGGTACCTTTTTCCCTGGCGTGGGATCAAATTGTCAAGTTGATTTTCTGCGTGTGTGTGCGTGTGGGGGTGTGTTCATTTTCCCTTTTAGCTGCGCTGTGTCGATATAAAGGCGAGGCAGTTTCCAATTGTAATTGTGTCATTTTCTGTTAAGTGAATTTTGCGTTCACAAATAACTATTTTAGACGTGCTTTATGCACAACTTTTCTTTTCCTGTTGTGGTTTTTAAAGCCCAATGTCGACAGAACGCATGAACATTTATCTTGACTGTCAGTCCACATTGTAACCATACAACTCATACAAGATGGGAAACCCCAAATTTTAATTAGCTCACACCCGCCTACGCTCTTCCTGCTTATCCTAACAATCTCTTATCCGTTGGTATCACAATGTTAGTACTCCCATCGCATAAAAGTCAGTTTGATTTCAGGCTGCGACCTTGGTTCTCAAACACTTTTACTTCTTATCAGTCTGGAATGCGCACCTGGTCTGTGTTACAAGTCTGAGTTCCTCCAGTCGGGAGGAAGGTCAAGTCGCGGTTTGGTGATAATTTGGACGGCTCCACAGTCGTGTGGCGCCTCCTAGATGATGCGGGGAAAAAATGACGCTGGGCTGAAATGCACCGCAACTTATCAGTATAATGTGTCCCTGTGACAATTAGGCCGGCGTGCAATGTGAATGTGGTGGGAAAAGAATGTAATTTTTTGATTCCTTAAAGCAGCAGTGAAAGCTCTTAATCACACTCTAAGTGGTTCTCTGCCACGAAATCCAAATTGTTGTGACTAAATATGCAAATGAATTCATTTTGCCCTGGTTCCTGCAGTAACTCAGGCTAATGAAGTCATTTTTTGCAGTCACTGTTTTGCTCAAATGGCTTATAATAATTTGGTAGTGCGTTAAGATGCTTTGTCGATACAATCTTGTAGTGTATCTTCACAAGTTCCAACATACACAACCCATTCCATGGCCATGACGATACTGTTTTAAAGATTACCAAGGCTTGTTGGACCTTTCTCTGCCACATAAATTACAGCCCTGAGAGGCACTGGGCCTCAACTTTATCTATGAAGGGTCAGGGATTTAATGGGGGTCACCGAGGCGTCCCAAGGAAAGTTTTTACAGAAAAGTGGTCTGGCAATATCTTTTCTCTTTCTTATCACTTACCCCTTTAAAGTTTTGACGTTTGTTTGAATTCGCCCGTGCTTATTAATTCTATTGAAGTCCAATTTTGCCAGTGTATCACGGCCTAATGAGTAAAACGCATGTTGATGTAGAACTCCTTCTACACACACTTTTATGTTTGACTTTTTACGTCACGTGATCCTCCATTGCTACCACAACTCGTCCTGAAAAGTTAATGTTTTGTAACAAGACTTACTGCTTCCTCCTTTCTTTCTTTTCTTTTTCCTTCCTTCTGCCCAACACGTTCATGCTTTCTGTGCATAATTTAGAATTTTCTTTTCCATTTTACAAGTTGGCCAATTTAAATTAGGTTGTTTTATTTGAAAAGCCTGTAATTCTCTTTTTTTTCCCCTTTTCACCTAATCACAAATTTCTTATCACAAAAATGAACATGTTAATTCTATTTTATTTCCTATTTTTCCAATCTTGTGACTCATTTCACTTCAACCAGTTCTACCTTAAAGTGGACAAGTACACATCAATGTTTTTTGTAGTTTCTATTTTCTTCTCTGCTTTAATGAAAATTATAGCCCTTCTAGCCAAATTTTTCCTGTGTCATTTCTATCTCTGCATTTCATTCCATTTCTGGCCTACCTTAATACTAAAACAAAAATGCTCTTTCAAAAATTAAAACTATCTAAAACTAGTGATGGCAAAATGAAGCCCCATAAAGCAGCCAAGCCCTGCAGGGAAATACTTCACACACGAATGGGCTTCGAGATGCTTCATTTTTCTTGACTACGCCATCCCATGGACAGAAAAATGTATAACATGCTTGGTGCATGCAATAAAATGGTGAGCTGTAAATCATGCTCTGCCCACCAAACAATATGTATTTGAAGAGTGATTTTAATTGTTCTGTTTTACTTTGTCTTCTAACTTCTCCAATATTCAGACAGCTCCGCCGAGACCAACGTTTAACCCCCACACTGATATAAAATGGACCCAACCGTTTGGGTCTCTTTCCAAATTTGGTACCAAAGCCTCCCCCACAGTGCGGCAGCTATCTTGAATTGGCCCGTTCCCAGAAAGTTTTACTTCATTCAGTGTCATTCAGTATTATTCAAAATCTTTCAGTGTCATTCCAAATCATTCAATGTCATTCACAATCTTTCCACATCCTTCCACCTTCCATCGTTCAGTGTCATTCCACATTCTCTTTCATATATAACATAACATAACAATAACATAATCCTGGGTCAGCAGACACCTAATTAATGTGTTAATACATGATACATTTTTCTATAAGCAACCCTTATGATTGTAACGTATTTTTAATTCTTTCTAGGCGGGAACTGTCCGAACAAAAAATTCATGCAATTTGTAATTAGACACTTTGTCATACAAAAAGTCACTCAGGGCAAGAGAAAAAAAATTGTCACTTGCCCAAGTTGGGCAAGTAATTTGGCCACTCGGGCAAGGCAAATTTTAGTGGCACTTGCCCTATGGGCAAGCAGTTTTTAAAGTTAACTTCGAACCCTGTGATGGTGTCTTGTGACCTGTCTTTATCAGCTGATGTTCCATGAAGGCGTGCCTTACCTGTCACAAGAATGAAGGCAAGTCACGCCCCCCGCTGTCCATTCACTCCGCCAAGACGCTGCTCCAGGTGGTAGAGAGGATGAAGGCTCCCTTGTCTCTGTTCATGGTTTTTATGCCTCGCTTGCAGATCTCAATGGCCTCTCTGATCCAGCGCTGTAGTTTGTTCTCTTCTGTGCGGATGACCCTGCCCTTCTCCCGGTCCATGATGTGGTTTTCCCTTTTGCAGTGGTCAGTGATTGCTGATTTGTAATGTTCATGTTGTGCTTGTTCTTTTACTGCTCTGATTTTTTAATTTTTTTGACAGGTAAGTCACACCCTCATGGAACATCAGCTGATAAAGACTGGTCTCAAGACACCATCATGCGACACTCTGAAGAAGGCGAAAGACTCGCTGAAACATGTCAGGTAAAAAATTAACCTAAAACATAAATGTCTGCTTTTAATGAATCAGTCAAATATCAATAATAAGAAGACAAAATGAACCTAATACAAATAAATGAATGCTTAATAACTCCCCTGCACATGCTCCTAAAAATCCAAACCTTCACCTGTAAATAAAACGTCCCGACCTGAAGACATCTTAATGTTCTTATTTTGTTTTACACACAGCGCCGCCAAGTGGAATCAAAAATTTGTTTTTATTTAAATTTTCACGTACTGCACGGTGCCCTTCTGACGAATCCGACTGAAAATTAGTCAGAAAAGACTCAAGACAATGATCTTACTCTCTGCCGAATTTTGTGACGTTTTGGCAAAAGGCGTGGCTATTACGGTGCTGAAAAGTCCGATTGTACTTTGTGACAACAAAAGCTCCGGCAACATGACTCAGATGATCCTATCTTCTCGAAGTTGTACACATTTGAGGATACTTCAGCCCTGAAGACTTCTACCAACTTATTTTTCATCGTAGTAGTAGCGCCACCAACTGGTAAAAGCTAATACAAGTTATTTTCTTGGATGTTTTTCTCCGTGCAACTCAACAAGGTCGCCCTCATATATGCTCGGATTACTGTTTCGGCCATGAGGATGTCACAATACGAAATTCGTCCTTTTTCGTGAAAGGTTGTGGGAGTGGCATTGCACTGTTCGGCAATAAAACAACGCTGATTATGAGGTTGTAAATATGAACGACAACTCGTGAAACTTTACACACACATCAGGCCGAGCAAATTTATCAATATTTTATACGTTAGTTGTGCAGCTTTTTTGAAATGGCTCGCCATGGCCCTCGAGAAATGTTCAAAAAAGCAACCCTGGTTGAGTGTTTCACCTCGCCTTTTGTAAATTTTATGGAGTACAGTGAACCCTCGGTTATCGCGGTTAATGGGGACCGAGACCACCCGCGAAAACTGAAAATCCGCGAAGTAGCGGCACACCTTCAAAAATGCTTAAAAAAAATACAATATATATAATAAATATATAAATATATATATATATATATATATATATATATATATATATATATATACGGGGAGAGAGAGAGTGAAATTCATGTTATAACAAAAAAAACAAATTATTATTAAAACATATTATTTTTTAATTCCCCAGCCATTCTTTTTGTATTTATTTAATTACTCCGACTTTTACCTGCTGGTACGCCGTCCGGTGTACCCTGTGAAATGAAAGGTGGCATTCTTTATTTATTTATTCATTTATTCATTCATAACTGACAGCCTCGCGCTCCGCTCGTGCCCGGGCGGAAGAGGTGCTCCAATTCGGCTTAACTGTGACACACGCCCGCCCTCCTCCCCCGGAACTTCCATTCGGTTAAACTTAGGGGCCGCTTGGCACCGCCCTTGCCCGGGGAAGGTGCTCCTCTTCGGCTTACTGTGACGCGAGCATGCCCTCCTCCTCCGGAGCTTCCATTCAGTTAAACTTAGGGGCCGCTTGAAACCGCCCGTGCCCGGGGAAGGTGCTCCTCTTCGGCTTACTGTGACGCGAGCATCCCCTCCTCCTCCGGAGCTTCCATTCGGTTAAACTTAGGGGCCGCTTGGAACCGCCCGTGCCCGTGGAAGGTGCTCCTCTTCGGCTTACTGTGACGCGAGCATGCCCTCCTCCTCCGGAGCTTCCATTCGGTTAAACTTAGGGGCCGCTTGGCACCGCCCGTGCCCGGGGAAGGTGTTCCTCTACGGCTTAACTGCCACGCACGCCGGCCGGAGCTCTGGTACGGTCCAAACCGCGCGAAACGTCGCCACCGATCGTGTCCGGGGGAACGTGCTCTTCTTCGTCCACTCTCCTCTTCGCCCACGCTCTTCTTCGGCGCACGCCGGCCGTCTAACCGCTCCAGCGCCCCGTCGTGCCGCTCGGCGAAACTACAATGCCCCCGAATATTTTTTAGACCCGCGAAGCACTGAACCCGCGAAAGGTGAACCGCGAAGTAGCGAGGGTTCACTGTATGTATAAGACCAAGACCTACAAAAAAGTCTCTTGGAGCAATGAGCTAGGTTTTACAGGAAGTCGGCCATTTTGAATTTACTTAAAAGGGGGCGGGTCACCACAATGGACTTTGTGTAGAAATTATTATTGGGGCCCGAGCAGCGACGGCGGCGAGGTCCCTATTGTTTTTGTAGAAATTATTATTAGGGCCCGAGCAGCGACCGCTACGAGGTCCCCATTGTTTTTGTGGAAATTATTATTATTTTTATTATTATTATTAGGGCCCGAGCAGTGACCGCTGCGAGGTCCCTATTGTTTTTCTAGAAATTGTTATTAGGGCCCGAGCTGCGACGGCTGCGAGGTCCCTATTGTTTTTGTAGAAAATATTATTACTTTTATTATTAATAATATTATTATTATTATTATTAGGGCCTGAGCAGCGACCGCTGCGAAGTCCCTATTGTTTTTGTAGAAATTATTATTATTATTATTTTTCCGATTGTTCGATCGCATTTTTGACCCCCGAAACATGCACAAAAACTCACCAAACTTGGCAGTCTCATCGGGCATGGCGAAAAATTTGATATTTTAACGTCTAATATGAACAGGAAGTGAGTTATGAATTTTTGAAAGTCCGACTTTTGCCCTTTTTTGCATGTTTACAGGGGTCATTCTTTTGCACCCTGATCCTAAAGGCTTCATCTGATTGCCTTAAAATTCTGTCTGTAGCATCTGAAGACCTGGGACAAACACTGGGGCTAAAATTTTTTGTTTCCGAAATACTATATGACAGGGGCGGGGCTTCAAAGTTTTCACTTAAGATTTCCTTCGCCGCAATGGACAAAATGCTTAATAACTCTCCTGCACATGCTGCTAAAAATCCAAAACTTCACATGTACATAAAGAGTCTGTACCTGAAGACATCTATATGTTTATATTCAGTTATACACCTTGCGCCAATCAATATCATTTTTTACATTTTGACGTACTGCACGGTGCCCTTTTAACGAATCTGATTGAAAATTGGCTAGAAAAGACTCAAGACATTGATCTTACTCTATCCCTATTTTTGTGACTTTCCTTCGAAGGGCGTGGCTATTACGGTGCCGCAGAGTCTGATTATTCTCCGTGGCAACAAAAGTTCCTGCAAAATGATTCAGATGATCCATCTTCTCGAAATTTTTCACATTTGAGGATATTCAGGCCCTGAAGACGGCTGCCAACTTATTTTTGATCGCAGTGGTAGCGCCACCAACTGGTTAAAACAAATACAAATTATTTTCGTTGATGTTTTTCTCCGGGCAGGTTAACAAAATCTACCTTATATTTGCTCGGATGAGTGTTTAGGCCTTGAGCATGTCACAATACAAAAGTCTTTCGCCTTCTTCAGAGTGTCACATGATGGTGTCTTGTGACCCGTCTTTATCAGCTGATGTTCCATGAGGGCGTGACTTACCTGTCACAAGAATGAAGGCAAGTCACGCCCCCCGCTGTCCGTTCACTCCGCCAAGATGCTGGTCCAGGTGGTAGAGAGGATGAAGGCTCCCTTGTCTCTGTTCATGGTTTTTATGCCTCGCTTGCAGATCTCAATGGCCTCTCTGATCCAGCGCTGTTGTTTGTTCTCTTCTGTGCGGATGACCCTGCCCTTCTCCCGGTCCATGATGTGGTTTTCCCTTTTGCAGTGGTCAGTGATTGCTGATTTGTAATGTTCATGTTGTGCTTGTTCTTTTACTGCTCTGATTTTTTTCATTTTTTTGACAGGTAAGCCACACCCTCATGGAACATCAGCTCAAGACACCATCATGCGACACTCTGAAGAAGGCGAAAGACTCGCCGAAACATGTCAGGTAAAAAATTATCCTAAAACATAATTGTCTGCTTTTAATGAATCAGTCAAATATCAATAATAAGAAGACAAAATGAACCTAATACAAATAAATGAATGCTTAATAACTCCCCTGCACATGCTCCTAAAAATCCAAACCTTCACCTGTAAATAAAACGTCCCGACCTGAAGACATCTTAATGTTATTATTTTGTTATACACACAGTGCCGCCAAGTGGAATCAAAATTTTTTTTTTATTTTAATTTTCACGTACTGCACGGTGCCCTTTTGACGAATCCGACTGAAAATTAGTCAGAAAAGACTCTAGACAATGATCTTACTCTCTGCCGAATTTTGTGACGTTTTGGCAAAAGGCGTGGCTATTACGGTGCTGAAAAGTCCGATTGTACTCTGTGGCAACAAAAGCTCCAGCAACATGACTCAGATGATCCTATCTTCTCGAAGTTGCACACATTTGAGGATACTTAAGCCCTGCAGACATCTACCAACTTATTTTTCATCGTAGTAGTAGCGCCACCAACTGCTAATAGCTAATACAAGTTATTTTCTTGGATGTTTTTCTCCGTGCAACTCAACAAGGTCGCCCTCATATATGCTCGGATGACTGTTTCGGGCCATGAGGATGTCATAATACGAAATTTGTCCTTTTTCATGAAAAGTTGTGGGAGTGGCATTGCACTGTTCGTCAATAAAACAACGCTGATTATGAGGTTCTAAATATGAACAACAACTCGTGAAACTTTACACACACATCAGGCCGAGCAAATTTATCAATATTTTATACGTTAGTTGTGCAGCTTTTTTGAAATGGCTCACCATGGCCCTCGAGAAATGTTCAAAAAAGCAGCCCTGGTTGAGTGTTTCACCTCGCTTTTTGTAAATTTTATGGAGTACAGTGAGCCCTCGGTTATCGCGGTTAATGGGGACCGAGACCACCCGCGAAAACTGAAAATCCGCGAAGTAGCGGCCACCTTCAAAAATGCTTAAAAAAAATATACAATATATATAATAAATATATAAATATATATATATATATATATATATATATATAAATATACGGGGGGAGAGAGAGAGACAGAGAGTGAAATTCATGTTATAACAAAAAAAACAAATTATTATTAAAACTTATTATTTTTTTATTCCCCAACCATTCTTTTTGTATTTATTTAATTACTCCGACTTTTACCTGCTGGTACGCCGTCCGGTGTGCCCTGTGAAATGAAAGGTGGCATTCTTTATTTATTTATTCATTTATTCATTCATAACTGACAGCCTCGCGCTCCGCTCGTGCCCGGGCAGAAGAGGTGCTCCAATTCGGCTTAACTGTGACACACGCCCGCCCTCCTCCCCCGGAGCTTCCATTCGGTTAAACTTAGGGGCCGCTTGGCACTGCCCGTGCCCGGGGAAGGTGCTCCTCTTCGGCTTACTGTGACGCGAGCATGCCCTCCTCCTCCGGAGCTTCCATTCGGTTAAACTTAGGGGCCGCTTGGAACCGCCCGTGCCCGGGGAAGGTGCTCCTCTTCGGCTTACTGTGACGCGAGCATGCCCTCCTCCTCCGGAGCTTCCATTCGGTTAAACTCAGGGGCCGCTTGGAACCGCCCGTGCCCGGGGAAGGTGCTCCTCTACGGCTTAACTGCCACGCACGCCGGCCGGAGCTCTGGTACGGTCCGAACCGCGCGAAACGTCGCCACCGATCGTGTCCGGTGGAACGTGCTCTTCTTCGTCCACTCTCCTCTTCGCCCACGCTCTTCTTCGGCGCCCGCCGGCCGTCTAACCGCTCCAGCGCCCCGTCGTGCCGCTCGGCGAAACTACAATGCCCCCGAATATTTTTTAGACCCGCGAAGCACTGAACCCGCGAAAGGTGAACCTCGAAGTAGCGAGGGTTCACTGTATGTATAAGACCAAGACCTACAAAAAAGTCTCTTGGAGCAATGAGCTAGGTTTTACAGGAAGTCGGCCATTTTGAATTTACTTAAAAGGGGGCGGGTCTCCACAATGGACTTTGTGTAGAAATTATTATTGGGGCCCGAGCAGCGACCGCGGCGAGGTCCCTATTGTTTTTGTAGAAAATATTATTACTTTTATTATTATTATTATTATTATTATTATTATTAGGGCCTGAGCAGCGACCGCTGCGAAGTCCCTATTGTTTTTGTAGAAATTATTATTATTATTATTTTTCCGATTGTTCGATCGCATTTTTGACCCCCGAAACATGCACAAAAACTCACCAAACTTGGCAGTCTCATCGGGCATGGCGAAAAATTTGATATTTTTTAACGTCTAATATGAACAGGAAGTGAGTTATGAATTTTTGAAAGTCCGACTTTTGCCCTTTTTTGCATGTTTACAGGGGTCATTCTTTTGCACCCTGATCCTAAAGGCTTCATCTGATTGCCTTAAAGTTCTGTCTGGAGCATCTTAAGACCTGGGACAAACACTGGGGCTAAAATTTTTTGTTTCCGAAATACTATATGACGGGGGCGGGGCTTCAAAGTTTTCACTTAAGATTTCCTTCGCCGCAATGGACAAAATGCTTAATAACTCTCCTGCACGTGCTGCTAAAAATCCAAAACTTCACATGTACATAAAGAGTCGGTACCTGAAGACATCTATATGTTTATATTCAGTTATACACCTTGCGCCAATCAATATAAATTTTTACATTTTGACGTACTGCACGGTGCCCTTTTAACGAATCCGATTGAAAATTGGCTAGAAAAGACTCAAGACATTGATCTTACTCTATCCCTATTTTTATGACTTTCCTTCAAAGGGCGTGGCTATTACGGTGCCGCAGAGTCTGATTATTCTCCGTGGCAACAAAAGTTCCTGCAAAATGATTCAGATGATCCATCTTCTGGAAATCTTTCACATTTGAGGATATTCAGGCCCTGAAGACGGCTGCCAACTTATTTTTGATCGCAGTGGTAGCGCCACCAACTGGTTAAAACAAATACAAATTATTTTCGTTGATGTTTTTCTCCGGGCAGGTTAACAAAATCTACCTTATATTTGCTCGGATGAGTGTTTAGGCCTTGAGCATGTCACAATACGAAAGTCTTTCGCCTTCTTCAGAGTGTCACATGATGGTGTCTTGTGACCCGTCTTTATCAGTTGATGTTCCATGAGGGCGTGACTTACCTGTCACAAGAATGAAGGCAAGTCACGCCCCCCGCTGTCCGTTCACTCCGCCAAGATGCTGGTCCAGGTGGTAGAGAGGATGAAGGCTCCCTTGTCTCTGTTCATGGTTTTTATGCCTCGCTTGCAGATCTCAATGGCCTCTCTGATCCAGCGCTGTTGTTTGTTCTCTTCTGTGCGGATGACCCTGCCCTTCTCCCGGTCCATGATGTGGTTTTCCCTTTTGCAGTGGTCAGTGATTGCTGATTTGTAATGTTCATGTTGTGCTTGTTCTTTTACTGCTCTGATTTTTTCATTTTTTTGACAGGTAAGTCACACCCTCATGGAACATCAGCTCAAGACACCATCATGCGACACTCTGAAGAAGGCGAAAGACTCGCCGAAACATGTCAGGTAAAAAATTAACCTAAAACATAATTGTCTGCTTTTAATGAATCAGTGAAATATCAATAATAAGAAGACAAAATGAACCTAATACAAATAAATGAATGCTTAATAACTCCCCTGCACATGCTCCTAAAAATCCAAACCTTCACCTGTAAATAAAACGTCCCGACCTGAAGACATCTTAATGTTATTATTTTGTTATACACACAGTGCCGCCAAGTGGAATCAAAAATGTGTTTTTATTTTAATTTTCACGTACTGCACGGTGCCCTTTTGACGAATCCGACTGAAAATTAGTCAGAAAAGACTCAAGACAATGATCTTACTCTCTGCCGAATTTTGTGACGTTTTGGCAAAAGGCGTGGCTATTAAGGTGCTGAAAAGTCCGATTGTACTCTGTGGCAACAAAAGCTCCGGCAACATGACTCAGATGATCCTATCTTCTCGAAGTTGTACACATTTGAGGATACTTCAGCCCTGAAGACATCTACCAACTTATTTTACATCGTAGTAGTAGCGCCACCAACTGGTAAAAGCTAATACAAGTTATTTTCTTGGATGTTTTTCTCCGTGCAACTCAACAAGGTCGCCCTCATATATGCTCGGATGACTGTTTCGGCCATGAGGATGTCACAATACGAAATTCGTCCTTTTTCGTGAAAAGTTGTGGGAGTGGCATTGCACTGTTCGGCAATAAAACAAAGCTGATTATGAGGTTCTAAATATGAACGACAACTCGTAAAACTTTACACACACATCAGGCCGAGCAAATTTATCAATATTTTATACGTTAGTTGTGCAGCTTTTTTGAAATGGCTCGCCATGGCCCTCGAGAAATGTTAAAAAAAAGCAGCTCTGGTTGAGTGTTTCACCTCGCTTTTTGTAAATTTTATGGAGTACAGTGAACCCTCGGTTATCGCGGTTAATGGGGACCGAGACCACCCGCGAAAACTGAAAATCCGCGAAGTAGCGGCGCACCTTCAAAAATGCTTAAAAAAAATATACAATATATATAATAAATATATATATATATATATATATATATATATATATATATATATATATATATATATATATATATATATATATATATATATATACGGGGAGAGAGAGAGTGAAATTCATGTTATAACAAAAAAAACAAATTATTATTAAAACGTATTATTTTTTTATTCCCCAGCCATTCTTTTTGTATTTATTTAATTACTCCGACTTTTACCTGCTGGTACGCCGTCCGGTGTGCCCTGTGAAATGAAAGGTAGCATTCTTTATTTATTTATTCATTTATTCATTCATAACTGACAGCCTCGCGCTCCGCTCGTGCCCGGGCAGAAGAGGTGCTCCAATTCGGCTTAACTGTGACACACGCCCGCCCTCCTCCCCCGGAGCTTCCATTCGGTTAAACTTAGGGGCCGCTTGGCACCGCCGTGCCCGGGGAAGGTGCTCCTCTTCGGCTTACTGTGACGCGAGCATGCCCTCCTCCTCCGGAGCTTCCATTCGGTTAAACTTAGGGGCCGCTTGGAACCGCCCGTGCCCGGGGAAGGTGCTCCTCTTCGGCTTACTGTGACGCGAGCATGCCCTCCTCCTCCGGAGCTTCCATTCGGTTAAACTTAGGGGCCGCTTGGAACCGCCCGTGCCCGAGGAAGGTGCTCCTCTTCGGCTTACTGTGACGCGAACATGCCCTCCTCCTCCGGAGCTTCCATTCGGTTAAACTTAGGGGCCGCTTGGCACCGCCCGTGCCCGGGGAAGGTGCTCCTCTACGGCTTAACTGCCACACACGCCGGCCGGAGCTCTGGTACGGTCCGAACCGCGCGAAACGTCGCCACCGATCGTGTCCGGGGGAACGTGCTCTTCTTCGTCCACTCTCCTCTTCGCCCACGCTCTTCTTCGGCGCACGCCGGCCGTCTAACCGCTCCAGCGCCCCGTCGTGCCGCTTGGCGAAACTACAATGCCCCCGAATATTTTTTAGACCCGCGAAGCACTGAACCCGCGACAGGTGAACCACGAAGTAGCGAGGGTTCACTGTATGTATAAGACCAAGACCTACAAAAAAGTCTCTTGGAGCAATGAGCTAGGTTTTACAGGAAGTCGGCCATTTTGAATTTACTTAAAAGGGGGCGGGTCACCACAATGGACTTTGTGTAGAAATTATTATTGGGGCCCGAGCAGCGACCGCGGCGAGGTCCCTATTGTTTTTGTAGAAAATATTATTACTTTTATTATTATTATTATTAGGGCCTGAGCAGCGACCGCTGCGAAGTCCCTATTGTTTTTGTAGAAATTATTATTATTATTATTTTTCCGATTGTTCGATCGCATTTTTGACCCCCGAAACATGCACAAAAACTCACCAAACTTGGCAGTCTCATCGGGCATGGCGAAAAATTTTATATTTTTTAACGTCTAATATGAACAGGAAGTGAGTTATGAATTTTTGAAAGTCCGACTTTTGCCCTTTTTTGCATGTTTACAGGGGTCATTCTTTTGCACCCTGATCCTAAAGGCTTCATCTGATTGCCTTAAAGTTCTGTCTGGAGCATCTTAAGACCTGGGACAAACACTGGGGCTAAAATTTTTTGTTTCCGAAATACTATATGACGGGGGCGGGGCTTCAAAGTTTTCACTTAAGATTTCCTTCGCCGCGATGGACAAAATGCTTAATAACTCTCCTGCACATGCTGCTAAAAATCCAAAACTTCACATGTACATAAAGAGTCGGTACCTGAAGACATCTATATGTTTATATTCAGTTATACACCTTGCGCCAATCAATATCAATTTTTACATTTTGACGTACTGCACGGTGCCCTTTTAACGAATCCGATTGAAAATTGGCTAGAAAAGACTCAAGACATTGATCTTACTCTATCCCTATTTTTATGACTTTCCTTCAAAGGGCGTGGCTATTACGGTGCCGCAGATTCTGATTATTCTCCGTGGCAACAAAAGTTCCTGCAAAATGATTCAGATGATCCATCTTCTGGAAATCTTTCACATTTGAGGATATTCAGGCCCTGAAGACGGCTGCCAACTTATTTTTGATCGCAGTGGTAGTGCCACCAACTGGTTAAAACAAATACAAATTATTTTTGTTGATGTTTTTCTCCGGGCAAGTGAACAAAATCTACCTTATATTTGCTCGGATGAGTGTTTAGGCCTTGAGCATGTCACAATACGAAAGTCTTTCGCCTTCTTCAGAGTGTCACATGATGCTGTCTTGTGACCCGTCTTTATCAGCTGATGTTCCATGAGGGCGTGACTTACCTGTCACAAGAATGAAGGCAAGTCACGCCCCCCGCTGTCCGTTCACTCCGCCAAGATGCTGGTCCAGGTGGTAGAGAGGATGAAGGCTCCCTTGTCTCTGTTCATGGTTTTTATGCCTCGCTTGCAGATCTCAATGGCCTCTCTGATCCAGCGCTGTTGTTTGTTCTCTTCTGTGCGGATGACCCTGCCCTTCTCCCGGTCCATGATGTGGTTTTCCCTTTTGCAGTGGTCAGTGATTGCTGATTTGTAATGTTCATGTTGTGCTTGTTCTTTTACTGCTCTGATTTTTTTCATTTTTTTGACAGGTAAGTCACACCCTCATGGAACATCAGCTCAAGACACCATCATGCGACACTCTGAAGAAGGCGAAAGACTCGCCGAAACATGTCAGGTAAAAAATTAACCTAAAACATAATTGTCTGCTTTTAATGAATCAGTCAAATATCAATAATAAGAAGACAAAATGAACCTAATACAAATAAATGAATGCTTAATAACTCCCCTGCACATGCTCCTAAAAATCCAAACCTTCACCTGTAAATAAAACGTCCCGACCTGAAGACATCTTAATGTTATTATTTTGTTATACACACAGTGCCGCCAAGTGGAATCAAAAATTTGTTTTTATTTTAATTTTCACGTACTGCACGGTGCCCTTTTGACGAATCCGACTGAAAATGAGTCAGAAAAGACTCAAGACAATGATCTTACTCTCTGCCGAATTTTGTGACGTTTTGGCAAAAGGCGTGGCTATTAAGGTGCTGAAAAGTCTGATTGTACTCTGTGGCAACAAAAGCTCCGGCAACATGACTCAGATGATCCTATCTTCTCGAAGTTGTACACATTTGAGGATACTTCAGCCCTGAAGACATCTACCAACTTATTTTACATCGTAGTAGTAGCGCCACCAACTGGTAAAAGCTAATACAAGTTATTTTCTTGGATGTTTTTCTCCGTGCAACTCAACAAGGTCGCCCTCATATATGCTCGGATGACTGCTTCGGCCATGAGGATGTCACAATACGAAATTCGTCCTTTTTCATGAAAAGTTGTGGGAGTGGCATTGCACTGTTCGTCAATAAAACAAAGCTGATTATGAGGTTCTAAATATGAACGACAACTCGTAAAACTTTACACACACATCAGGCCGAGCAAATTTATCAATATTTTATACGTTAGTTGTGCAGCTTTTTTGAAATGGCTCGCCATGGCCCTCGAGAAATGTTAAAAAAAGCAGCTCTGGTTGAGTGTTTCACCTCGCTTTTTGTAAATTTTATGGAGTACAGTGAACCCTCGGTTATCGCGGTTAACGGGGACCGAGACCACCCGCGAAAACTGAAAATCCGCGAAGTAGCGGCGCACCTTCAAAAATGCTTAAAAAAAATATACAATATATATAATAATATATATATATATATATATATATATATATATATATACGGGGAGAGAGAGAGTGAAATTCATGTTATAACAAAAAAAACAAATTATTATTAAAACGTATTATTTTTTTATTCCCCAGCCATTCTTTTTGTATTTATTTAATTACTCCGACTTTTACCTGCTGGTACGCCGTCCGGTGTGCCCTGTGAAATGAAAGGTGGCATTCTTTATTTATTTATTCATTTATTCATTCATAACTGACAGCCTCGCGCTCCGCTCGTGCCCGGGCAGAAGAGGTGCTCCAATTTGGCTTAACTGTGACACACGCCCGCCCTCCTCCCCCGGAGCTTCCATTCGGTTAAACTTAGGGGCCGCTTGGCACCGCCCGTGCCCGGGGAAGGTGCTCCTCTTCGGCTTACTGTGACGCGAGCATGCCCTCCTCCTGCGGAGCTTCCATTCGGTTAAACTTAGGGGCCGCTTGGAACCGCCCGTGCCCGGGGAAGGTGCTCCTCTTCGGCTTACTGTGACGCGAGCATGCCCTCCTCCTCCGGAGCTTCCATTCGGTTAAACTTAGGGGCCGCTTGGCACCGCCCGTGCCCGGGGAAGGTGCTCCTCTACGGCTTAACTGCCACGCACGCCGGCCGGAGCTCTGGTACGGTCCGAACCGCGCGAAACGTCGCCACCGATCGTGTCCGGGGGAACGTGCTCTTCTTCGTCCACTCTCCTCTTCGCCCACGCTCTTCTTCGGCGCACGCCGGCCGTCTAACCGCTCCAGCGCCCCGTCGTGACGCTCGGCGAAACTACAATGCCCCCGAATATTTTTTAGACCCGCGAAGCACTGAACCCGCGAAAGGTGAACCGCGAAGTAGCGAGGGTTCACTGTATGTATAAGACCAAGACCTACAAAAAAGTCTCTTGGAGCAATGAGCTAGGTTTTACAGGAAGTCGGCCATTTTGAATTTACTTAAAAGGGGGCGGGTCACCACAATGGACTTTGTGTAGAAATTATTATTGGGGCCCGAGCAGCGACCGCGGCGAGGTCCCTATTGTTTTTGTAGAAAATATTATTACTTTTATTATTATTATTATTAGGGCCTGAGCAGCGACCGCTGCGAAGTCCCTATTGTTTTTGTAGAAATTATTATTATTATTATTTTTCCGATTGTTCGATCGCATTTTTGACCCCCGAAACATGCACAAAAACTCACCAAACTTGGCAGTCTCATCGGGCATGGCGAAAAATTTGATATTTTAACGTCTAATATGAACAGGAAGTGAGTTATGAATTTTTGAAAGTCCGACTTTTGCCCTTTTTTGCATGTTTACAGGGGTCATTCTTTTGCACCCTGATCCTAAAGGCTTCATCTGATTGCCTTAAAATTCTGTCTGTAGCATCTGAAGACCTGGGACAAACACTGGGGCTAAAATTTTTTGTTTCCGAAATACTATATGACGGGGGCGGGGCTTCAAAGTTTTCACTTAAGATTTCCTTCGCCGCAATGGACAAAATGCTTAATAACTCTCCTGCACATGCTGCTAAAAATCCAAAACTTCACATGTACATAAAAAGTCTGTACCTGAAGACATCTATATGTTTATATTCAGTTATACACCTTGCGCCAATCAATATCATTTTTTACATTTTGACTTACTGCACGGTGCCCTTTTAACGAATCTGATTGAAAATTGGCTAGAAAAGACTCAAGACATTGATCTTACTCTATCCCTATTTTTGTGACTTTCCTTCGAAGGGCGTGGCTATTACGGTGCCGCAGAGTCTGATTATTCTCCGTGGCAACAAAAGTTCCTGCAAAATGATTCAGATGATCCATCTTCTCGAAATTTTTCACATTTGAGGATATTCAGGCCCTGAAGACGGCTGCCAACTTATTTTTGATCGCAGTGGTAGCGCCACCAACTGGTTAAAACAAATACAAATTATTTTCGTTGATGTTTTTCTCCGGGCAGGTGAACAAAATCTACCTTATATTTGCTCGGATGAGTGTTTAGGCCTTGAGCATGTCACAATACGAAAGTCTTTCGCCTTCTTCAGAGTGTCACATGATGCTGTCTTGTGACCCGTCTTTATCAGCTGATGTTCCATGAGGGCGTGACTTACCTGTCACAAGAATGAAGGCAAGTCACGCCCCCGCTGTCCGTTCACTCCGCCAAGATGCTGGTCCAGGTGGTAGAGAGGATGGAGGGTCCCTTGTCTCTGTTCATGGTTTTTATGCCTCGCTTGCAGATCTCAATGGCCTCTCTGATCCAGCGCTGTTGTTTGTTCTCTTCTGTGCGGATGACCCTGCCCTTCTCCCGGTCCATGATGTAGTTTTCCCTTTTGCAGTGGTCAGTGATTGCTGATTTGTAATGTTCATGTTGTGCTTGTTCTTTTACTGCTCTGATTTTTTTCATTTTTTTGACAGGTAAGTCACACCCTCATGGAACATCAGCTCAAGACACCATCATGCGACACTCTGAAGAAGGCGAAAGACTCGCCGAAAGATGTCAGGTAAAAAATTTACCTAAAACATAATTGTCTGCTTTTAATGAATCAGTCAAATATCAATAATAAGAAGACAAAATGAACCTAATACAAATAAATGAATGCTTAATAACTCCCCTGCACATGCTCCTAAAAATCCAAACCTTCACCTGTAAATAAAACGTCCCGACCTGAAGACATCGTAATGTTATTATTTTGTTATACACACAGTGCCGCCAAGTGGAATCAAAAATTAGTTTTTATTTTAATTTTCACGTACTGCACGGTGCCCTTTTGACGAATCCGACTGAAAATTAGTCAGAAAAGACTCAAGACAATGATCTTACTCTCTGCCGAATTTTGTGACGTTTTGGCAAAAGGCGTGGCTATTAAGGTGCTGAAAAGTCCGATTGTACTCTGTGGCAACAAAAGCTCCGGCAACATGACTCAGATGATCCTATCTTCTCGAAGTTGTACACATTTGAGGATACTTCAGCCCTGAAGACATCTACCAACTTATTTTACATCGTAGTAGTAGCGCCACCAACTGGTAAAAGCTAATACAAGTTATTTTCTTGGATGTTTTTCTCCGTGCAACTCAACAAGGTCGCCCTCATATATGCTCGGATGACTGTTTCGGCCATGAGGATGTCACAATACGAAATTCGTCCTTTTTCGTGAAAAGTTGTGGGAGTGGCATTGCACTGTTCGGCAATAAAACAAAGCTGATTATGAGGTTCTAAATATGAACGACAACTCGTAAAACTTTACACACACATCAGGCCGAGCAAATTTATCAATATTTTATACGTTAGTTGTGCAGCTTTTTTGAAATGGCTCGCCATGGCCCTCGAGAAATGTTAAAAAAAGCAGCTCTGGTTGAGTGTTTCACCTCGCTTTTTGTAAATTTTATGGAGTACAGTGAACCCTCGGTTATCGCGGTTAATGGGGACCGAGACCACCCGCGAAAACTGAAAATCCGCGAAGTAGCGGCGCACCTTCAAAAATGCTTAAAAAAAATATACAATATATATAATAAATATATATATATATATATATATATACGGGGAGAGAGAGAGTGAAATTCATGTTATAACAAAAAAACCTAATTATTATTAAAACGTATTATTTTTTTATTCCCCAGCCATTCTTTTTGTATTTATTTAATTACTCCGACTTTTACCTGCTGGTACGCCGTCCGGTGTGCCCTGTGAAATGAAAGGTGGCATTCTTTATTTATTTATTCATTTATTCATTCATAACTGACAGCCTCGCGCTCCGCTCGTGCCCGGGCAGAAGAGGTGCTCCAATTTGGCTTAACTGTGACACACGCCCGCCCTCCTCCCCCGGAGCTTCCATTCGGTTAAACTTAGGGGCCGCTTGGCACCGCCCGTGCCCGGGGAAGGTGCTCCTCTTCGGCTTACTGTGACGCGAGCATGCCCTCCTCCTCCGGAGCTTCCATTCGGTTAAACTTAGGGGCCGCTTGGAACCGCCCGTGCCCGGGGAAGGTGCTCCTCTACGGCTTAACTGCCACGCACGCTGGCCGGAGCTCTGGTACGGTCCGAACCACGCGAAACGTCGCCACCGATCGTGTCCGGGGGAACGTGCTCTTCTTTGTCCACTCTCCTCTTCGCCCACGCTCTTCTTCGGCGCACGCCGGCCGTCTAACCGCTCCAGCGCCCCGTTGTGTCGCTCGGCGAAACTACAATGCCCCCGAATATTTTTTAGACCCGCGAAGCACTGAACCCGCGAAAGGTGAACCGCGAAGTAGCGAGGGTTCACTGTATGTATAAGACCAAGACCTACAAAATAGTCTCTTGGAGCAATGAGCTAGGTTTTACAGGAAGTCGGCCATTTTGAATTTACTTAAAAGGGGGCGGGTCACCACAATGGACTTTGTGTAGAAATTATTATTGGGGCCCGAGCAGCGACCGCGGCGAGGTCCCTATTGTTTTTGTAGAAATTGTTATTAGGGCCCGAGCTGCGACGGCTGCGAGGTCCCTATTGTTTTTGTAGAAAATATTATTACTTTTATTATTATTATTATTATTATTATTATTAGGGCCTGAGCAGCGACCACCTTGCACCACCCAGTGGTGACAAAAATTATAATTTTTTACATTTTGACGTACTGCACGGTGCCCTTTTAACGAATCTGATTGAAAATTGGCCAAAAATGACTTTAGACATTGATCTTGTTGAATCCTTTTGGGCAATTTATCGATACTCATAGTGGTGTCTTTGGAAAAGGTACCGATGACGCGCTGGTCCAATGATCAGCATCTCGGTTTTATCTGAGTTAAGACGCAAAAAATTGAAAGACATTCATAGTTTAATTTCGGCAAGGCATGCCTCTAATTTATAGCAATCACACGGATTCGTTATATCCAACGGCATGTATAATTGCGTATCATCAGCATAACAATGAAAACTAATGTTATATTTCCGTATAATATCACCAAGCGGTAGCATCTAGTACCAATCCCTGCGGAACTCCGCGTGTGATCTTACAAAGATCAGAAGTCGCATTGCCATGAATTACACGGTGCCTCCTCTCCGACAGATACGAATTAAACCAAGAAAGCGCTGAACCTGAAATGCCAACACAAGTTTCAAGGCGTTTTAATAATATGTTATGATCAAGTGTCAAAAGCGGCGCCAAGATCGAGTAAGAGTAATACAGTGAACCCTCGGTTATCGCGGTTAATGGGGACCGAGACCACCCGCGAAAACTGAAAATCCGCGAAGTAGCGGCGCACCTTCAAAAATGCTTAAATTATATATATATATATATATATATATATATATACGGGTAGAGAGAGAGAGAGTGAAATTCATGTTATAACAAAAAAAAATTATTATTAAAACTTCTTATTTTTTTATTCCCCAGCCATTATTTTTGTATTTATTCAATTACTTATTTTTGTATTTATTTAATTACTTCGACTTTTAACTTCTGGTACGCCGTCCGGTGTGCCCTGTGAATGTTATGATCCTCCAGCAGAGCTGGAGGATTGAGCAGGACTCTCCAAACGCAGACACAAGTAGGATAACAATCCGACGCCAGGTAGTCAGTGTAGGTGGTAGTGAGTGTAATCAGTGAGTGAATGGGAATCCGGTGCGGGGCTGGTGGGCGCGTCTCGCAGCAGCTGACCGCATGGCGCGAGACGATCGCTGGAGGAACGCCCACACAGCTGAAAAAACAAAAACACACGCGGCATGACAGGCACGGATCATGCCAGTGAAATGAAAGGTGGCATTCTTCATTTATTTATTTATTCATTTATTCATTCATAACTGACAGCCTCGCGCTCCGCTCGTGCCCGGGGGGAAGAGGTGCTCCTCTTCGGTTTAACTGTGACGCGAGCATGCCCTCCTCCTCCGGAGCTTCCATTCGGTTAAACTTAGGGGCCGCTTGACACCGCCCGTGCCCGGGGAAGGTGCTCCTCTTCGGCTTAACTGTGACGCGAGCATGCCCTCCTCCTCCGTAGCTTCCATTCGGTAAAACCTGATTGGAAAGGTTCAAATTGATTATTACTAGTCATATATTCATTAAGTTTTTCAAGATTTTTGCAATAAACGGAAGATTTGAAACCGGTCTATAGTTGTTGAGACTCTCTGGGTCGAGGTTTGGTTGCTTAAGTAGCGGTCGCATAATGGCGGTCCTAAAGCTGCTGGTACTATACCCGTGGTAAGTGATAGATTAATAATATTTAAGACAGACGGTCCTAGGGTCATAAACAGTTCTTTAATTAGTTTGCCAGGAAGCGGATCGAGCACACAAGTTGTCGGTTTTGCCCCACTAACCAATTTTGTTTGGCTTTCAAGAGATACTTTTTTAAATTGAGATAAGGTTATCGGACAGTTATCAGCCCTAATGTCCCTATTAACACCATTTATGACGGAATTCAACGGAATTGTAAGAACAGTGTCTTTAATCTCATCACGAATACACTCAATCTTCTGAGTAAAGAATTGCATGAAATCGTGAGCTGAATAGGAAGAGCTATCCGAGGTTGGTTGCTGTTGCGTTAGCATTGCTACAGTAGCAAATAAATATTTAGGGTTGTTTTTATGTAAAACAATTAATCTAGAGTAATAATTAGTTTTGGCTAGATTGAGCGCTTCCTTGTATAAACTAGCGCACCATGCCTGACGGAAGACCTCCAGTTTGGTCGCACGCCATTTGCGCTCAAGCTTCCTACAAGAATCGTTTCAGTATGCGTGTTTCCTCATAAAACCACGGAGTCAGCCTCTTTGGACAAGTTTTAGTTTTTAAAGGTGCGACGGAGTCAGGCGCATTTAACAGAGCGACATTAAAGTTGTTTGTAAGATCATCAATCGTACCAATATAATTAGGAAACGAATCGGTTACTAAAGGGAGTAGCTCAGAGAGCGCAGCGGTGGTTAAGGAGCTAATGTTGCGGCTGCTATAGCTTTGATCATGGTCAGAACGATGGCAATGCGCCAAGACTTCAAATTTGATTAAGTAATGGTCAGCTATAGCACTAGTATATGGTAATACAATTATTTTTGAGGATGCTAAGCCCCGGGTTAATACCAAATCTAACGTGTTACCATTTATATGCGTTGCTTCATCTATTATTTGCATGAAACCAAACATATCAATTATTGTCCGAAACGCCACGGTAAGTGGTTCCGACGGGAGATTCATATGAATGTTGAAGTCGCCCATGATATATTATCCGCATGAGTTACCAAATCAGCCACAAATTCAGAAAATTCATCTAAAAAGCCTGAGTAAGAGCCAGGGGGACGGTAAAAAACGGCAAGATAAAACGGCAGTGCGGCCGTGGATCGCATAATGAGAACTTCAAATGTTTTGAAGGAATTGCTAGGACGAGGACTAAGTTTTAGATTAAATTCGGAAATGAGGGCTACACCCCCATCTTTCTCATCATTGCCTCTCGCAGGCAAGGGGCCAGAGACAATTACTCGACTCAGACTCATCTTTCTGGCGAGATCACAAGTCCTTGCTATGTTTTTTCTTTGTGATCTCTGATTGCTTCATCCTAGTTGTTGGAGCAGTTTTCTTTTGAGTAATGCAGTATGGCAACACCACCACTAGGGCAATTGATGACGTCAGCACTGGTTGCGTTCATCCATAAATAACAAATGCAGGACAGGTGGGGGAACGCTGGTCGGATACCGTTTTTCAACCGCACTTACTCAAGACGCATTATTTATGTACAAACTGGAAGATAGAAGATAGTATATTGTATTGATTACCGCATATGCGCGGATGTTTTTGATTTGAAGTTTGGAAGACCGTAGCCATTGATTTATTTATTTGATTTACTTGACTTCACGGCATGACATCTGGACTGAAATGACTACGATTAAGACTAACCCTTGACTGTTTGACGTGACATACATAACTACACATCAACATCAAGACCAGTGAAGCCGAGCGAACGTCATCGCAACTTCAACCCATGGTGAGTGAGTGCGCGTTAAAACTTTCTTTAGCCAGCGTATCATTGAAACGGCAGTAACACTAGTGTCATTGGAGCCGACGTGTATTACTATATCTGAATAGCTAGCGTTGTTTGCACTGCGCTGGTGTCTAGGTCTCTTGTGTGCTAGCTCCATAAGATTAGCTTCAATGTCGGGTGCTCTGGCCCCAGCAATACACATTCTGTGGTTGGATTTTCAAGCTTAATGTATCGAGTAATGGAGTCACCTTTCACTAAAGTGCGGGAGCCAGGAGACCGAGGTGGAATGGAACTGCTCTGTGTCTTAACAGGCTCAACGCGATTAGCAAGCCGTTTACGGCCAATGCTAACCGGTGCTGTCCGCCACATTTACGCTTACCACAGTACTCTGCTCTAGCTGGCGGACACGTCCCTCCAGCAGGGAGAGTCTTTCCATGAGAATGGTGCAAGTGTTGCATGTGGTGGTGCACGAAACCATAGTTGCGTTTTCACTTACTTTTGATACATTGTATCTGATAGTCCCTTGCAGACTAACCATGTGTTGCACGTCATCGCCCAAACAGACTCTATTGTGAGCTACTTCTAATAATTTATTGACGTCCTATTTTGTTCTTCCAAATGTAGCAACCGATAATAATGTGCCCTTTTAAAGTTTTGACGTTTGTTTGAATTCGCCCTTGCTTATTGACTCTGATATTAAGGTCCAATTGTGTCAGTGTATCACGGCCTAATAAGTAAAACGCACGTTCATGTAGAACTGCTTCTCCACTTGCTTTTTTTGTTTGTTTTTTACGTCACGTGATCCTCCGTTGCTTTCACGACTGGTCCTGACAAATCACAAATTTCTTATCAAACTTGATTCTGTCTGTGTAAATTGTAATCGGTTTTCCTGGGTGGTTGACGGCAGTTTCGAGCAAAGTGGCCATGTTTCCTACAGTTGTAGCAGACGTCGTCTTTTGTTGGCAGGTGTCCTCTTCCTCTTCCACGTCCTTGGTAGAAGATCGGTGCTGACGGGGTGGTCGTGAGGCCCGCAGCCCATTTACGCATATTATCTTGGATTGGTGTGATTGTTTGGCAGGCCGCTTTGCATTCATCTCTTGTGGCAGGCTTCCCAGGGCGCTGTTGTCCACTTGTTGAGGCAATCCCGGCTCCTTTTCTCGCTGGCCCTCCTCCTCAGCTCTCTCACCCTGACTTCCTTTTTCACTGTCACTGTCTCTTTGATCCTCGGCTGGTGCATTTCCTCCTTTTTTTCTCGCTCCTGTTTCTTCGTCTTTCTTTATCTCCATATTAAGTACTTTCTGCTTCTTCTCTTAAACGTCTTTCACTCTCTTTCTAAATCAGCACACATCTTTCTTGGAGATGATAACCACCGGACTGCACCACTCCGACTTGGAAGGCTCAATGACTCCAAGCTTCAGCATTTCCTGGAGCTCCTTGGTTAGTCTCTCCACCAAGTGTTGCGGAACTCGGTAGGGGCGCTGACGAATTGGTAATCCTTCTTTGAGACGAATGACGTGTTCTACCACCGTCGTCTTCCCTGGGCTGGCGGAAAAAAGAGAAGGCACCGTCTTGAAAATTAAGCACATCTCTGTGACTTGCTTGGGTTTCCGACGTGCCAGTGCAGGCGCATCTGTCGTCGTCGAGGACTCCAGCTCTGCCTCGTCATCATCATCATCATCATCATCATTGTCGTCGTCCTCGTCCTTGTCGTCGTCGTCGTCCTCCTCCACCTTCCGCGCGAGTATGACCTCCTTTGGAGCCTGGTTTGAACGCTCCTTCCACTCTTTGAGGAGGTTCACATGATAAGTTTGTTTATTTTTTTTCTTCTCCGGATGGAAAATCTCATAGGTCACTGGACCCATCTTCCGGGTGACCTCATATGGCCCCTGCCACTTTACTAAAAGCTTGTTGTTGCATGTGGGGAGAAGCCGCAATACTTTTTGGCCGGGTTTAAACTCCCGGTGGCGAGCTTGCTGGTCATACCAGGTCTTCTGGCTTTTCTGGGCCTCCCGCAGGTTGACCTCTGCCTCCTACTGGTACCTGGCCAGTCTCTCCCTCATTTCCAGCACAAATTTCACCACCCCCCGATCACTTCACGTGGTGGAAGGTGCCTCCTAGGCCTTTCGGAGCAAGTCCAATGGCCCCTGAACCTCCCAAGCATGCAAGAGTTCAAAGGGAGAGAAACCTGTTGACGCCTGAGGAACTTCGCGATAGGCAAACAGCAAAAAGGGCAGCCACCGGTCCCAGTCTTTTCCAGTATCATCCACAAATTTCTGGAGCATCTTCTTTAAGGTCTGATTGAACCTTTCCACTAGTCCATCAGTCTATGGGTGGTATGGAGTGGTTTTGATGGCGGAGATGCCCAGTTGTTTGTTGAACAGTTGCATTAACCTTGAAGTGAAATTGGTTCCCTGGTCTGTTAGAATCTCATCTGGTATGCCAACTCTGGAAAGGAGTTGCACCAAGGCACAAAGTACTGCCGGAGCAGTGATTGTGCGCAATGGAAATGCCTCTGGGAAACGTGTGGCGTTGTCACACACTACACCACTGCTTTTTGTCAAAGGACCCACAATGTCCATAGCAATCCTGCGGAATGGAATGTGCAGCTTTTTTAAAATGGCTTGCCATGGCCCTCTAGAAATATTCAAAAACATCAGCCCTGGTTGAGTGATTCACCTACTTTTTGTAAATTCGATGGAGTATGTATAAGGCCAAGACCTACAAAAAAGTCTCTTGGAGCCATGCGCTAGGTTTTACAGGAAGTCGGCCATTTTGAATTTACTTAAATGGGGGCGGTTCACCACAATGGACTAAATGCTTAAAAACTCCCCTGCTCATGCTCTAAAAAAATCCCAAACTTACCCTGTACATAAGGTGCTAACTTTGATAGGTAAGCTAAACTTTAGCCACAGTAGACGCGTCAGCGACTATGCAATCGGTGGGTGGCATTCATGAGAATCGGGATCGCTCAACATACAGATAATAAA
This sequence comes from Idiotropiscis lumnitzeri, assembly GCF_059441095.1. Lineage (NCBI taxonomy): Eukaryota > Metazoa > Chordata > Actinopteri > Syngnathiformes > Syngnathidae > Idiotropiscis > Idiotropiscis lumnitzeri. The sequence continues at coordinate 563,459 of NW_028283659.1, read as the reverse complement.
TAAAATCACTGTAACTGGAGGGATTGTAAACTGCTAAAGCAGGTACAACAAGCGGATCCAAAAAATTTCTGAGAGTTACCGGTGAGCAGTGGCAGCCAAACGTGCCAGCGTCCACCCAACCGGGAGTTGATTCAATATTCACAATATTTTATTATTTTGTCGTACAGTTGTTTAAAAATGGCTCGCTATCGCCCCCTAGAAAAAAAAAAACAACAAAAAAAAACAGCCCCATATCTCTGTTTCACCAAACTGAAAATTTGATGAAGTGTGTACAAAGCCAAGACCTAATAAAAAGTCTCATGGAGCCGTATGCTAAATTGAACAGGAAGTCGGCCATTCTAAATTTATCAGAATCCGAAATCCTTTTATTGTCATTGTACAGTGTGCAACAAGATTAGGGAGCTCCCCTCTCCAGTGCAATACAACAATAATTTAATCAAATATATAAATTAGATAAATAAGAGAATAAATATTGTGATGGAAAATAGTATGAAATTGGAGAAATACAACACAATACGTCGCTGTTCAGCAAGGTAAGGGTGGTCGTGTGTGTGTGCATGTGTGTGAGAGTTCAGAATGGTGATGGCTCTCGGAAAGAAAATGTTTTTCAGTCTATTAGTCTTTGATTTGATGCACCTGTAGTGCCTGCCAACAAATTTACTTCAAACATTGACGAGGCTTTGAAAACAAAAGCTGCTCTAACTTTAACTACAAGCAAATTCCTCTTGAAGATTCCTCACGTTATTTCTCGGAAATATTTCACATTTCCAACGTGCCAGTACCCCAACGTTGTCCGGGTGGCGAGGGCCCTTTATAGCTGCTCGCAGCTCTAGTTTTTAATTAATTTTTTAAAATCAATGGTGATGACAGTGAAATATGTCTGGTCTGGTATCATGATAGCTGGAGGATATTTTGTCATGATATTTTAGTCAGGCGTGATAACAGTGATGTATGCTGATTTCAGGCTACTTTTATTTTGAAATGCCGTATCACATTTTGGTGGGACCGCAATTGATGGACAACTGGGGTTGTCTAGTGTCCCCCAAAATGGGTCTGATATCACGATAGCTCGAGGGTATTTTGAAATGATTATTTTAAAATCAGTGTTGATGACAATGAAATGTGCATATTTCAGGTGTTTTTTTTTTTATTGTGAAATTACACCAGATTTTGATGGGACCACTTTTGATGAACAGCTGGGGTCGTCGAGTGTCCAACAAAACTAGTCTGGTATTACGACAGCTCCAGCTCTTTTATTTTAAAATGCCTCCTTACATTTTGATGGGACTACTTTTGGTGGAAAGCTGTGTTGTCTAGTGTCCTCCAAACCTGGTTTGGTATTACCATAGCTAGAGGATATTTTTTAATGAAATTTTAAAGTCAGGCATGATGACAGTGAAATGTGCAGATTTCAGGCAACTTTTAGTTTGAAATTACAAATTAGATTTCAATGGGACCACTTTTTATGGACAGCTGGGGTAGTCTCGTGTCCCACAAAACTGGTCTGGTATCACGAAAGCTCGAGCTATGTTTTTTTTTAACTCAGTGGTGATGACCGTGAAATAAGCGAATTTCAGGCTACTTTTATTTTGAAGTGCCACATCACATTTTGATGTGACCACTTTTGGTGGACAGCTGGTGTGGTCTAGTATCCCCAGTCCTGGTTTGGTATCACGATAGTTTGAGGATATTTTTTAAAGATTTTTCTTTTAAATCAGTGTTGATCACAGTGCATATTTCAGGTGATTTTTTTATTTTGAAATGCCACATCAAATTTTGAAGTGACCACTTTTTGTGGACAACTGGGGTGGTCTGGTGTCCCGCAGAACTCGTCTGGTATCACGATAGCTTGAGGATTTTGTAATGATTTTAATTTTTTTAATCATTGGTGACGACAGACAAATAAGCAAATTTTCACGCTTTTATTTTTAAATATCCAATCAGATTTTGATGGGACCACATTTGTTTTTCCGGTTCCGTCGCCACGCGAGTGGCTACCTGCTAGAGCAGCACGGCTCACTATTTGAGCCTTTTTCGCGTGTTTTTCCCTTTACCCAGTTTTATTTATTTTACCTCATCGCAGCAATGGACATCCAAATTGCGGTGGTTTTATTGCTGCTGAGGGCTGTTTTTTGCGTGATCGTGTCCGGAGATGTCACTGGGAGCTACGGATCAATCGTTTACACAAGAGATCAGCTGTTAGCACTTCGTGCTAACCCCGTGCCGACTCCCGGAGCGAGACCCGATATCCCCCACGAGTTGAGGAGGAAGAGACGGGGGATGTCGCGCGGGGGCGAAACGCCAGGCAAAGAGGAGGCGTGACCACCCCGTCCTCCCGTCCGTTTTTATGGGAAATGTTAGATACCTTCCCAAGAAAATGGACGAGCTAACAGCGCTAACGCGGCACGAGAGGAACTTCCAATGAGCTAGCTTGCTGATGTTCACGGATTCATGGCTAACAGAGCTAACGCCGGACACCGTTGTGGAATTTGACGGCTTCCAAATACTACTTGCGGACAGGACACTGGAAAGCGGTAAGAGGAAAGAGGAGGGCTGGCTGTGTTTGTTAATGATAGATAGTGTAACCCTAGGCACATCACAGCTAAGGAGCAACTTTCCAGTCGGGACAATGAGCTGCTAGCTGTTAGCATGCGTCCATACTTGACAAGCATCGCGAGTTAACAAGGACGCGCACGTAACAGGTGCGTGAGTAAACTGCTTAAAACTTTGATCGTCATTCGGCTGACCTGCAAATTGAGACGCTACAGTCAGTTTGACGTTTTTGTTTGCTTCATTGTGGATTGACATGGAGGAACAAGACAGTGGAAAGCGGACATTAAAAATGACGGAGAAAAGCTGTAGAAGATCACAAGCCTAAACGGATGCAGGCACGCAGCTGCAAATTTGCTCAATTGACCTCCATGCAACGTCAAATTGAACAATTGATGGAGGATGATGCAAATGTTGACGCTGTAAAAAACTGAGGTTCGTGTTTGCTTTAGCGGCATGGAGCAAGAATTTGTGGACCTCAATTCCGGTCTGCAAAATTTAAAGACTGAAGAGGATTTTGCCGATGACCAAAATAACTGGTTTGATCCAAAAAATGTAATTAATGGAAATGTGAGCAATGGAAGAAGGACGTTTTGAAACGTGCAGAGGAAGGATGCAATAAACAAATATCACCTGCTGATAGTAGATCTGCATCAACTAACTACACCCATAGAAGTAGAAGTAAAGAATCTAACAGACAGAAGCTCACTTCTGTCAACGTCTTCAATTAAATTAAAGGCTCAAATGGAACGAGCATGTTTAAAGGCAAAGGCTGCTGATTTACAACAAAGGTTGGCACTTGAGCAAGAAGAAGCTGCAATTAAAGCAAAGAAGGAAATGCATGCAATGCAAACGGCACTCCCTGAGTCTGATGCTAAATTGGATGTCTTGAGAAGATATGAAAATACCCAGGAGGATGGTATCCACATTCCTGATGAGTGTGTTACAATTTAAACAAGGAAAAACATTCAATTACCATCACAGCCTATCAGAGCAACAAGCAGTGTTGACCTGAAATGCTCCCACTTCGACTATTCCAATGGCTAGATTTCCACATCAGACAGAAAGTAGAGAACAACAGGGACATGTGCTTGATGGCCTTTGCCACGCAATCTCACAGCAAGCCAGTGTCGCAGAATACTTAGCAAAGAGTCAAAAAGCATCGCTTCTTCCCGAACTTTCCATTCCTACGTTTTACAGGCGACCCTCTGCATTATAAAACCTGTATAGGTGCCATTGAACATGGGATTGAAGGCCGTACAAGTGATAACCGTGATCATCTTCAATTTTAGCTGCAGTATACTAGTGAACAACCACATGAGTTGGTGAAGAGCTGCATCCATATGGAACCTCTGACAGGATATACCAAAGCAAAACAAATCTTGAAGGAGTTTTATGGTGATGACTTCATGATAGCAGAAGCATATTTAAAGGAAGCCATGGATTGGCCAACAATCAAGTCTGAAGATGGTGTTGCACTTCAGTCTTTCACATTATTCCTTATGGGCTGTTCGAACATAATGGCAGATGTTAATTACATGGAGGACTTGGACAACATGGCTAATATAAAGGCATTGGCAAACAAACTTCCATACAGACTTATAGAATCTTGGAGAAAATTTGCCTGCAATCTCCAAGAAAGAACAAATAGAAGAGTGAAGTTTAAGGATTTTGTTGACTTTGTTGACAAGCACGAAAGATTTCTATAAAACAGAAAACAAAATCACAACACACAGAAACAACAAAATCAAAGAAAGTCTTCACAACAGTCATTGTGCCCGCCAAGATGGAAAACAACAAAACCACCACGCCAAAGGCAGAACCTGTTTCAGTGGATGCTATTGCCAAACCATGTGCTAATTGTAATGGAGAGCAACACAGTCTCACAATTGGTAAGGAATTTAGGAGAAAGCATCACAAGGATAAGATTGACTTCTTGAGGAGCAAGGGTCTGTGTTTTGCATGTTTGATGCACGGTCGCATTAGCAGTTGCTGGAAACAAAAGCTTCAATGTCAAGAATGCTCTAGACTGCATCCTACAGCACTACACATTGTCCATAAACTTCTGCAAAGAAACAGCCTAAGACGATTGTGAATAGCAGTACCTATTAAGCGCCCTCGTACAAACAACAGAAACCTGGGGTGTCACTTGGGCCTGTAAATAGGACTGCATCCTTTCAATAATTCCGGTATGGGTCAAGGCACAAAAAGGAACCAAGACAGTGGCGACTTACTGTCCGGTTTAAAAATGCCCTGACGCCTTTTTTAGACTGAAATAACTTACTAAAGTTTTCGTTTTGTGCCATTCAGAATGGGAGAGGGAGCCAGGAGGTGAAACAGCCGTCTTGCCAGTTCAATCCCGCACACCCTCTGACTCTCACCCTCCGTTCTGCCTTTTTATTGAAACTAACTCATCAATAACTAATCACCAGAAGACAGAAAAGCATCAACAACTAATCACCAAGAGACAGAAAACATCAATAACTCACGGTATAAAGGTCAGTTTAACTAAAGCATCAATAACTAATCACCAGGGACTCCAGCAGGCAGAAAATCATAACCCAAGGTCAGTTTAACTAAACACATCTTCAGGATACGGTGTCTGTGTGTGTGTGTGTTAAAATAACAAGTAAGTGTCTCTGTGTGTGTTCAACATTAATGAGTGTATAAAAACATGATTATGAATACACAAACTGATTACCTATCCTCAGCCCATCTTACATTTCCCCCCTGTTGTGGATTTAAAAATCATGTCCTTACGGCTTTAAGACAGATCATCATAATGAAATCATACAACAGTGTGATCATCAGTGGAGGAGCGAAAACCTCACATTAGGGAAAAATTCCCCTCCTCCCTTCCGGCGTAGAATGAGATCCTCATAATTTGATGACCATCAGGGAATAAAACTTGTCCCTGGGGTGACTTGGTGGAGGCCCTTGCCTCGTTGTAGGAGAGATAAGATAAGATAAGATAAGATAAGATGTCCTTTATTAGTCCCACAATGGGGAAATTTGAGGTGTTACAGCAGCAAAGATATAGATCACACAGAGTCGGCGGCGTAATGTAGCCGTTAATGTATAACATTAGCAGCAGACATTCAGAAAAAGCATGCAAATATACACAGTATAAACGTATCTAAGTGTAAGGAAACACTCCTAATGTTTGTCCATTATACGGAGGGGGAAACGCTGTAATGATAAAAACTACTGAATGATTGAAAATACTGCAATCATAAAAATATTGCAATGATAAAAGTACTGTAATGGTAAGAGTACTGAAATGATAGAAAAGTACTGCATGATAGAAAATACTGCAATGGTAAAAGTACTGTAATAGTAAAAGTACTGCAACGATAGAAAAATACTGCAATGATGAAAGTACTGCAATGGTAAAAGTACTGCAATGGTAAAAGTACTGTAATAGTAAAAGTACCGCAATGATAGAAAAATACTGCAATGATAAAAGTACTGCAATGATAAAAGTACTGTAATAGTGAACATCCTGCAGTGGTAGAAATACTACAGTGATAGAAGTATTGTAATAAGAATACTGTAATGGTAAACAAAATACATCATTGGTCAATATTTAAGTACACCCTTGGCTGAAAGTACAGTAGTAGTTAATATTGCATCCTAGGACTGCACAATTGCACTAATGCCCTCCCGTTTGTAGGCCTGACCCAATGTTCTTGTTAAAAAGTCTGACAGCAGTTGGCAGGAAGGAGCGGCGAAATCTCTCTTTGGTACAGCGAGGGTGTAAAAGTCTGTCACTGAAGGAGCTGTAAAGTGTTCTCAGAGTGTCATTGAATGGGTGGGCTGGTTTGTCCAGCATTGATGACAGTTTTGCCGTCATCCTTCTGCCCCCCACTGAGTCCACAGAGTCCAGGGAGCAGCCCAGGACAGAGCTGGCCCTCCTCACCAGTTTGTCCAGTCTCTTTTTGTCTCGGCCCGAGATGCCTCCTGCCCAGGAGACCACTCCATAGAAGATGACTGATGAAACCACCGAGTCATAGAAGTTCCTGAGGAGTGTTCCCCGAACGCCAAAGGACCTCAGCCGCCTGAGTAGGAAGAGTCTGCTCTGACCCTTCCTATAGAGAGCGTCTGTGTTGTCGCTCCAGTCCAGTTTATTGTTCAGATGAACACCCAGGTACTTGTAAGTTGAGACCCTCTCAACGTCTGTTCCCTGGATATTCACTGGTGCAGGTGGAGAGTGCCGACGCTTGCGGAAATCCACCACCAGCTCTTTGGATTTCCCAGCGTTGATTTGGAGGCGGTTCTGCTGACACCAGTCCACGAACCCCTGCGTAACCCCTCTGTACTCCCGATCGTCATCGTCAGTGATGAGGCCGACAATCGCAGAGTCATCAGAGAACTTCTGCAGGTGACAGGTTGTGGAATTGTATTTGTAGTCCGAGGTGTAGAGGGTGAACAGGAAGGGAGCCAGCACAGTTCCCTGCGGCGCTCCCGTGCTGCAGAGGAGCACGTCAGACACACAGTCCTGTGTTCTCACGTACTGTGGCCGGTTTGTGAGGTAGTTGTGAATCCATGTGATGAGGTGGTGGGCCACTCCCGCCTGCTCCAGCTTGTCTCCCAATAAGGCGGGCTGGATGGTGTTGAAAGCACTTGAGAAATCAAAGAACATGATCCTCACCGTGCCCCCCGCCTTCTCCAGGTGGAAGAGTGAAGTGTGGAGCAGGTAGATGATGGCATCATCCACACTGATGCCAGGCTGGTATGCAAATTGGAGTGGGTCCATTGAGGAGCTGACCAGGGGGCGCAGATGGACGAGGACCAGTCTCTCCAGGGTCTTCATCAGATGAGACGTCAGCGCCACTGGTCTGAAGTTGTTGAGCTCCTTCGGATGGGGTGTCTTTGGAACCGGAACCAGGCAGGATGTTTTCCACAGCTGGGGGACTCTGCCCAGCTTCAAGCTCAGGTTGAACATGTGCTGGACGATTCCACACAGCTGGTCTGCGCAGGATTTGAGGAGCTGGGAGCTGGTCCCATCTGGGCCTGCCGCCTTCCTCGCCTTCATCTTCCTCAGCTGGTTCTTCACCTGAGATGTTGTGAGGAACAAGGCTGAGCAGGAGGAAGTGGTGGTTGTCTGATGAGGCTGGGAACTGGAGCCTGTGGAGAGAGAGAGGGGCGAGAGAGGGGGAGAGAGGGTCTTGTTCGCAGTGGCAGGAGGGGTGGGTGGGGGCTGCATCAGGGAAGCCTGAGCGGGGTCAGACATTTGATCAAACCTATTGAAAAATAGGTTCAACTCATTTGCCCACTGAAGCCCCCCCCCCTTCTGGGTCTTACCTGCTTGTCCGTGGCCTGAGATGGTCTTCAGGCCCCTCCAGACATCCCTGGCATTGTTCCGCTGCAGTTGTTCTTCCATCCGCATCCTGTAGGACAGCCGTCCTTACCTCCCGGATCTTCGTGTATGGTGTGTGTGTGTGTGTGCACGTGTGAGGACAGGGGCAAGAAGTCCATGTGTTTTTACGTTTCAGTGTCCAGTTTGAGTTCGTCATTCTCAACATTAATCAGGTTGTAATGGTACATTTGGGCAACAAACCTACGATTAACCATCGTCTTTGTCATAAAAATAATGCAACATGAACAGACTACACATAACAAAATGAAAACTATAATTATCCCTATATATTGTTTTTTAAATTCTTCATAGTGGTCATAACATCAATAATTGTTTCATTTTTATTAAAAATTTAAATGCAGTAATGTACTCCAATCAAGGCTGATATTCCTTTATGTACGTCATTAATTTCCAAACAATATCTAATCTTTTTGTTCTGTGGCTTCAACATATTTATCATCTCATCAATATTAGCACCACAGAGTACTGAGTTTCGAGATCCTCACAATAGTCGTTCTCAAAATGATATTTTATTTTTATCAATTTAGCTTTGTTAAGGTAAGATATTTTATTGACAATCTAACATTAATATGCAAAGAACATGTACATTAGTACGAAATGTAAAAGAAAATTGTGGTGGGGGGGTGTGAATTGTTTTCTTCTTGGTAGGGGGGGCATGACAGGAAATAATTGAGAACCACTGGTCTCGTCACACACCAGCTCGGGTTCATTCCCTACCAGAGAAATGACATTCCATGTCCCCAGAGCTAGGCGCTTTATGTTGCCGGGGATTGGACTGCCTTTGACTGCCTCCTAGCTCAAAGGAAACCCAAATTCTTTGGTCCCGCCCACTGGTAGTGAGCCGAAGCCCTTGTATTAAATAATAAATAAATACATAAAATAAAAAAATTAATAAATTTAAAAAACGGACCGATCCACTGCTTGGGTTAGTTTGACCCACCTTGAGATCCGTTCCCACTCAGTGACAGTGTCTACAAGCCACTGCCACCAGGCCAGTGAACCCAACGTCCAGGCAGTGACAAAAAACGTGATCAAATTACATTGCTCATCATAAGGTGTTTGTGAGACGCTCTTTGTATGTTTCCTCAATTAAGACCTGTTTTCCATTGGTGTATTTGAAAAAAGTGGTGAACCTGTTAAATTCACTACAAAACGTTAAGAAGATGAAAGTAATGTTTGAAGGAATATTATTTTTCTATCGACGTGCCGGCGGGCGGGCACAGATAGAAAGTGATAAAGCAGCACCACCAGCGCGGGGCGTGCTGACGAAAAGGCAAGCGCTCCTCCTCTCATCGCGTCCTTATTAAGACAGAAAAAAGACGCTGTTGAATTTGACCTATTCGCAGTTCGAGCAGGTGCTTAACGCTGGAGAATATCACCACTTCGAAGTTCGAACTGCTGTTGAAACGGAGAGGTAAGTGTTTTTCGTTGGGTTTTTTTCAAAACATGCGTCGAGTGCATTTGTTCATAGTTAGAGATAGTTGTGTGGAAAACACTATACAAAGTAGCACCATGGATGTGGGCCTACAACACTGGCCTAGCAAACATGTGCTCCTACATCGACATAATTGACGAGCTCCAGTTAAGCATTGAATAATTATAAAACGTCATGGTGCTTTTACTCATTTAAAGAACTAAACCGACGCGTATTGTCATCCGGTGGTCAGGTTTGCATTGAATGTGAGCACGAGGGACGCTAGCTTGTTGCGTTAGCTTTGCGGAGCTAACAGCTTGCACTTTTGTTATAGAACCACAGAATGCAAGTACCATGATAATTTCTGTCATTAATTTTTGTGTAAGACACGATGTTCACTGGTTAATTACATGATTCTTAAAGCAAAGGTTACTGTGAATGCAATTTTGGTAAGATTTTTGTAGTCGCACTGCATAAATCTGTCTGTGTCTGTTGTTTAAACTTCAATATAAACTATTATGGTTGAAATCGTTAATTGGGATGGAGGAATTGATATTTTTTTAATTTATAATTTATTTTTCTTACACTGATATTGTTAAAACTCCATTTAGCCCATAGTATTAATAATTCTCAACACAATACTGTCTTTTTTCTTTATAGAATAAACAATGCCTTCCCTGAGATGCAGGAAGTCCCCAAAGCAGGATACTATTGAACATGCAGTCAAGGGTCTGGACAAGACTGCAGAGTTAGAAGCGAAGTATATAAACTAATTTAAAGGTATGATGTTAACGCTTTTGCTAAGATATATTATTGTTTTCTGATAACCAAGCTGACATCGTTTTTTAAGTGGTTATTTTACATTAAGAGTGTCTTGACCTTTTCTTTTGCCACTTTTGTCAGTTTCAAGTTATTTCAGTGAGTGTGAAACCTGATGGTAGGAGTTCTATCTAAATTAAGGCTGTACTTGATGACGCCCTCCGGCATTTTTATACCACAATAGACCGGTGAACAAGTCCGATATTGATAGTCTAGTGTAAAGCACGTAATACGTCACAGAGATCACGTGACGCGATCCAATATGACTGTGTACAGTGTATGTCATTGTTTTGAAACTAAATAATCTTAAAGTTTTTTTTTTTACGTAACCAGGTGCAATTGACATTTGTACTTTCAGTCCTAATACATACTGGCTAATGCAATGCTGGAAAATGAATTTTGGCTGGTCTGTTCCTTTAAAATCATAAAGAAGGGCTCTGCTCTATCCCTCACAAGAAGCAATGTTTCAAACCACCCTACATTAGTATAGTGGCCCAAATGAATATGATGACTCCTTATTTGTGTGCTTAAAAATATGACGAAGCTAACTTGATTTCCCTGTTAACTAGGTCGAGGAGTATTTACCAAGGCCCCTTTCAGGAAAGACGACTTTATTCTTTATTATGGAGTACAGAGGAAAATTGATAGATTCTGATGAATCTCAACGCAGGAAGATGGATGGAAGAGGCACTGTCTTTTTGTTTGACTTCCGCCGGCAAGAAAAAACTTGGAGGTGAGGCAAAGATTGAGATGTTATCTTATTTTTGTTTTTATTTAAAAAAATAAACACATACTCATCCCATAAGTGTTAGGGGAAAAATCATTCTCTAAGCAAAAATGTATAATTACTTTTATTCATGCGTTGAATCTGTACAAATGAAAATATAGATCATGAAGTCTCAAAGACAAGCTGTTAATAGGGTCTGATTCCAATAGAAATTTCTTGTATGATTTGATTTAGATTTAAAAATTGTGGATTTCCTATTTTTATGTTTTGTGTACACAAGATTGTCTCAAAGATTAATTTCTGACATTGATTGAATAATTGTTTTTGTTTTTTTTAATCTATTTTAAGTGTTGATGCAGCTCAAGAAGATGGCAGTCTGGGAAGACTGGTTAATGATGACCACATGCACCCCAACTGTAAAATGAAGAAGATGACAACAGAGGACAGACCACACCTCTGTCTGTTTGCGCTCCGAGACATTGATGTTGGCGAAGAAATAACTTAAGACTATGGACCAGCTGGCCTTGGAGAACACAGGTTTGTAAGATGCATCTTTAAGTACAATAACAGAGCCCACTTGTGGTGTTCTGGTGATGTAGTTTCCAATTAGTTTGGCAATCTAATAAATGTATGTGAAGTTTCTATGGAAGTTGAACATGATGACTGACTGGGGGAGTTCTCCATTGTCCACTATCTGTAATTCAAATTTGTGGGTCTGAGTCAAAGTTTGGCTCTGCAGGAACAACGAACTGGTCAGGGAGTGACAGTATTACAAAGTTCTGCGTTACTCCTTTCTGGGCGGTGGCCCTGTTAGGCCATCATATGCCATATTGCAAATATCCCCATTGTGGGACTAATTAAGGACATCTTTATGTTGTGGTTTCCCTACCAGAACCAGCACCAACCCTGTATATTCATGATATAAAACACTGTTTCAATTTGATATTTAGCCTTTCTATACTGTAAAAATAGAAGACCCCAGGCTTTCCTGCGCTCCCTTGCCCAATTGGTGGTGTTCAGGAGACAACCTGGGACTGAAATATCAGTCACAACCAGTGTTGTTTTCGTCACTGATGACTATGACGAAAATACTTCGTTAACGCCCCTTTTTTAATGACGATGACAAGCTATACGAGGTTCTTTTATGACGAAAACATGACGTGATGTACATGAATTTTTTTCGTTGACTAGACAAAATTGTTAGCATGTGGTTCATAAATTATTTTATGTTGCTTTTAGTGAAATAAAGCCACAACAGTTGCCCAACAAAATGTTTTGCTTCTCTGCTTATTTTGGAGTAGTGAGTATTGATTCCACTGTTGCCACTTTTTTCTGTTTGTAATGAAGAATCCTTAGTAGTCCATCCAAAAGTCTTTGTTATTGGGTGGAAACCTTGAATGCCTTGTTTTAACTCAAATGGACTTAAACCCATCCATCCATCCATCCATCCGTTATCTGTACCGCTTCTCCTCACTAGGGTCGCGGGGGGTGTTGGAGCCTATCCCAGCTGTCTTCGGCAGTAGGCGAGGTACACCCTGAATTGGTGTCCAGCCAATCGCAGGACATGCATAGACGAACAACCATCCACGCTCACACTCATGCCTCGGGGCAATTAGAGTGTCCAAGCAACTTGCCATGCATGTTTTAAGAATATGGGAGGAAACCGGATTACCCAGAGGAAACCCACGCAGGAAGGCCGGAGCCAGAATCGTACCTACGACCTCAATATTGTGAGGCCATCATGCTAACCAGTTGGGCCACCGTGCCGCTTGGACTAAAACCTTTGTGAATAAATTGACGAAAACTAGGGTAAAACTTTTTTTGCGTTTCCGTCGATTAAAACTGGACTAAAACCCTTTTTTTAGTTTTCGTTGACTAAAACTGGACTAAAACTATAACGAATTGGGATGACTAAATGTGATGTAAACAAATCAGCACTTTGTCCAAATGACTTGGACAAAATCTAAAATGCCTGCCAAAAACAACACTGGTCACAACACGTGTCTACAGAAGATTAATTGGCATGGGCGAAATTAATTAGTTTTATTTCATTCATGAGCTTATGTTTTGTTTTGGGTGGCTAAGGCTTAAAATGTGTAAAAATCTAATCCAACCTCAAATATAATTAATTCAATAAATTTATGATGCTACTAAAACATCGAAGCAGCCTCCTCCAGGCTTTACAGACTCAGAAATGGAGGTATGCGTATCGTGTGCTCATCCTGTCGTGTCTCGAGATGTTAAAATTGCAGTTAGATAGACGTGTGCTGATTAGACAAGACTTCTAATATATCTGGTGTCACAGGATATTTGTCAGTGAATGTGTATGTCTGGTTTGAGGCTCACTCAGCTTTTTCTTGTGTTGTGGGGTCCAGTTGAGTTGAATTGCGAGTCAGGTATGTTGGCCATCTGACACCCAACTGTCAGGTTTGCGTTCGTGGGGACCCCGTAGAGCCATTTTTATTGTTGACATAAATCATAGCTAATCATCTTTTCCTTCATTATCATATGAAATACAGTTAGGAGTTGTATGTGCCTTTACTATGTTATAATCTTAGAACCTACCAGCCACTACAGCTGTCCGACAAGAAGACTTTTGGCTGTCCTGTGCTCCATTGCGGCCCTGGTGGCGTTCAAAAGACAACCTGTGACTGAAATATCAGTCACAACATATCTCTACTGAAGATTAATTGTCATGCGCTAAAGTAATTGGTTTTGTTTCATTCGTGAACTTGTTCGTTAAAATGTGTAAAATTCTGATCCATTTTCTTTTTTTGAATTCATTAAATTAATATTCAACTTGTTCATTAGGATGGAGGACAACCGACAATGACTGAATCGGCTGAGGTTGATGCCACCAGAACATCGAAGCAGCCTTCTCAAGGTTTGACAGACTCTGAAAAGGAGGTATGCGTATCATGTGGTCATCCTGTCGTGTCTTGAGATGTTAAAATTACAGTTAGATAGACCTGTGCTGGTTGGACAAGTTTTCTAATATATCTGGACATAAATCGTAGCTAATAATATTTTCCCTCATCATCATATGATATACAGTTATGCGTAGTGTATGTCTTTACTATGTTACAATCTAAGAACCTACCAGCCACTACAGTTCTCTCATTGGGAGACTTAAGCTTTCGTCAGGCTGTCGACTGCTGCATTGCCCTCTTATTGGCTTTAAGTACACAACCTGTAACTGAATTATCTGTCAGAACAGAACCTATGTGTCCACAGCAGGTGATTTGGCATGTGGATTCTTCAGATTTTTAGAAAATAGGTAAAATTGTGATCAAAAGTTTAAAATGTATAAAATTCTGGTATAGTTTGCAATAGTATATCTATTAAATCATTTCAAAACTTCTTAACAAGGATGGAGAACATTGGCTGTGACCGAATTGGTTGAGGTTTACATTACCAGGACCATTGAGCAGCCTCCTCGGGATCTACAAATTTAGGAATGAAGATATGCATCCCATGTTACAATCCTGTTATGGCCCGAGGTTTTGAAGTTGCAGTTACATATTGGGCTGGGCGATATGGCTGATAAGTACATAGCGATATAAGTATTTCATATGGGTCCATCGATACACATTGAATTCTTTTTTCGTATTATTTTATTCATTATTTTTTTTATTTTCCAATATTTTCACTGCCCTGTTAAAAAAACATTTAATGTAGTTTTCCTCCCGGGAGCTTTTTGTTACGGTCAATTAAGTGTTTTTGTTAAATATAGCTGCGTAGAATAATTATATGCATTATTATCGTACCACAATGTTTTGGTTTTGCAAATAATTTCCTAAAATCATTCTAATTTTATGACATTATTTTGTCATAATATCATTCATCAATATTTTAGTTTTTTTTTTTTTTCAAATAGAATTAAGACCTTTTTCTGTGCAGATTCCTCTGGGGATTAAGTATTTAATGGGTTCTCAATTTTCTCTTGGACTCTGATGCAACCCAGTCTCCTCCCTTGGACAAAAAATATGGGCTGAATCTTCCTTGGAATAACGACACAGATTCTGACGAATCATTGTCAAATCCTGCCCCTGAACTTTGTGCCTCAGACCCAGACCATATTACTATCCCAAGGCTCAGGAGGACCAAAAGTATACAGGTAAACAACCCATATAGATTTCAGGGAATCTTACAAGCAAATTGCATATATTTTATTGGTCTCCTGCCTTCTATCCTTTATATTTCGTTGTTGTTGTTGTTTTTTAGATTAAAAAAACAGGCTGACTTTGGAATGGAGAAGCATTATTACTCCAACTCAGATGACGGTGGAGATGAATATATTCCGGATACAAGTGAGGCCTCTGATTCAGACGGAAGTGAATCTTTGAAAATTGTGGACCCTCTCTTGAAGTCTAAGAATGCCTTCAGAGATTTTTCTCCCACACCACGAATCTCAAAAGCCACCTCAACGCAGGTTGTTAATCAAGGGCGTTCACCCGTTCGGAGGAGTAGCAGCACTGGTGTGATTCTTGAATTCTATGGCTCTTCAAATATTTGTGCAGTTTAACACAAATCATCCAAAATAGAATTCAAGCACATCTGTGACAGAAATTCAAATTCAGAAGTCAAAGAGAGAGAACAAAAAAAAAATCTAATGCTGCGCTTCTTCCGAAGACATATACTGTAAACAGTAAATGTATGTTAGGACAATCTTGAAAAAAGTATTAGAACACCCTTTACTTTTATTTCTTGTTAATTTTATTAACCAAAATATGTCCATTTTTATTACAGATTAATGAATACAAAATTAAAACTCTAATCAGCTACTTTTTAATCGTTATATTTGTATAAACAAATGTTATACATCTGTGTGTTAACTTATACAAGAAATGACGGAAAAGCAAGGGTGGTTTAGTATTTTTTTATCGTATATAGTCTGTATAATATCTTTAACCTATGCTGATGCTGTTTAATACTGATTTAAATAATAATAATAATGTCATAATCTGTTGGTTTTACATGAACAAAACCTTTCAAGCACTTTTTAAAATTCTAAATACTACCTCTTGTCAGTAAGTTGGTTCACAGCACTGCCTTGGAGTGAAAGTGTGTAGTGCTGAGACAGTCGGTATGTGCTGAGTCGTCTGACGTTTGTGTGACTGGTACCCAGGAAGGTAGCAAAACCAGGCAGTGTGTATGTCGTACCCAGGAAGGCAGAGAAACCAAGCAATATGTATGTGGTACCCACGAAGGCAGAGAAACTAAGCAGTGTGTATGTGGTACCCGGGAAGGTAGCAAAACCAGGGAGTGTGCATAGATACAGACCCCAAAAGTGATTAAAACCAAATAAAGTCCCCAGAAGATCATCTGTAGTCAGGTGAAGGACCCTGTACTTTGTTCAACTCATTTACTCCCTTAGACGTACAAAGACGTCTTTTAATGCAATGGCGCCCTCTACCAAAGACGTATAAGTACGTTTCCTGTCTTTTTTACGTCATAGTGTACATAAGGGTCTGATGCAACCTCTGACTGAGAATCAGCCTTGTCCGCATTGTGAATCATGTAAAAATCACCCAGCAGGGGGCAGAGGTGCAAAAGATCCGCCTTGAATCTGCGCCAGAGGTACAAATGGGGGGGCGGGATCCTGGGGTAGACTTATAAGTGTGGAGAGCAGCGTGGGTAGCAGCAGCATCGGCAGCACTAGCAGCAGTCGCATTAGTAGCGTTAGCAATGAAATCCTCCAAGCAAATGACGATCGAGGAATGCTTTTTTTTTAAAAAAAAGCTTCCTAAAAGCATCAAGGCGATGGAGACGCTTTGGTTGAGAGGATGACGCTTCGTCGTCGTCACAACAAAACGGCGTCTAAAGAGGGTGCGCGTGCCTTGCGGCCTGCATCGCCTGCCTTCGGACAATAGCCAAAGCAGCTGAGAGTCCTCACCAGATCCCCCCGAACGAGGAGGTAAGCGCTCGCAAGTTACCATTGAACATGTGGTTTTACCCCTCATGCTTTTATTGTACATATCATGCATCTTGCGGGCAGAAAATGTCGCGTAAATGTGCAGTTAGACGCGAGCTTGCTCGCTGACTTCCTCATCCGGCCGCCTCTATTGCACAATTACACGCGAGCGTAAGTCCTCGCCGACGAGGAAGTAAACGCTCGCAAGTTACCATTAAACATGTGGTTTTAGCCCTCATGCTTTTATTGTACATATCATGCATCTTGCGGGCAGAAAATGTCGCGTAAATGTGCAGTTAGACGCAAGCTTGCTCGCTGACTTTCTCGTCCGGGCGCCTATTGCACAATTACACGCGAGCGTAAGTCCTCGCCGACGAGGAAGTAAACGCTCGCAAGTTACCATTGAACATGTGGTTTTAGCCCTCATGCTTTTATTGTACATATCATGCATCTTGCGGGCAGAAAATGTCGCGTAAATGTGCAGTTACGCGCGAGCGCATCTCCTCCCCGACGAGGAAACAACAATACTGAATGGTGTGGTAATCATGCATACTTTCTAAAATTCACAGATTGTGCATCCCGCGGCAAGAAAGTTCCTCCTCGTCTTGTTGGTGTAAAGAAAGGTAAATTATAATATGAAACTTCACACGCCAGCAATAAAATGCAGCAATAAATATATATTTCCAATTGTTTGTATTTCTGTAATTTACAGGTTGTGCATCAGGAAGCAGTGGTTCCGGATGGCGTCACACTGGATGGCAACCGAGGAAAATCGACTTTACAGCAACCCCTGGACCACTGAATGCCGCTGCCCATTTGGAGTCTGAGGAGCCAGCTGATTTCCTGCAGCTGTTTCTCACGGATGAGCTTCTGCAGCACATCGCGGATGCCAGCAATCACTTCCCAGACAATTATTTTCACACAAACCCCAGTGGACAAACACAAGCTCGCCTATTTTCCACGGACCAGCAAAGCCAGACCACAACGAAAGTGTCGGGTCTGTTTGTGCAAAGGCAAACGGAGTGAAACAAGAATGTGGTGTGAACTATGTTGTGTGCCCTTGCATCAAGGCAACTGTTTTATTTTATATCACACAAAAAAAAAGTATGTATGACACTGATGTATTTCATTTTTGTACATAGTTCAACAGTTCAGTCGTTTAGTGTTATGTGCAAATAAATTTATTTTATCAAAAACATTTTTTGTGCTTTTTTTTGTTATTTTATAGAAGGCATGCATTATTTAGATGTTAGAGGTGTCATAAAAGCCATAAATAATAGTGTCAAAATTCAAATTATGGTCAAAATGCATCAGTTTACAAAAAGCTCATTTTCTCAGTTTTTTCCCCAGGGATTGGAGTTTTCATGAAATTTAGCTATTTTCAAATGCCGATTGCTCAAGAATGGAAAAAGATAGGAACAAACATTTTTTTCTGTTGAAAGAAGAGAGTCTCATCTTTCTTCGGGTGTGCTCCATGTCTATATAGCATTAGAATACTATATTCTGTGGGCCTTGCAATATTAGTCAAAACCCAGGAAAACGCTGGGATTGAGCGGGTTGCTCCAGTGAAAATGGCTGGTATTTAATGAGTTAAGACTGGTTAGGACATCCGGCTCGCAGTCCCAAGATGCAGGGTTCGATCCCGGGACCCAGCTTTCCTGTGTGGAGGTTGCATTTGTGAGTGAGTTTGAGCGCAGATGGTTGTTCGTCTTTGCGTGCCCTGCGATTGGCTGGCAACCACTTCAGGGTGTGCCCCGCCTACTGTCCGTTGACAGCTGGGTAGGCTCCAGCACGCTATCCTTGTGAGAATAAGCGGATTGGATATTACATGTATGTGTTTATGCCCTAGGCCAGGCGAGGGCAAACTACGGCCCGGGGGCCACATGCGGCCCGTTAAGTTTTAATCCGGGCCGCCGAACTTGAAAAAAATTTAATGAATAAACCTTGTTAATGTTTTATTTTCTAAACACTGTGGTTTTCAAAGACAAATATTATTGTTGGAATGCTTTTATTCACTTTCCTTTAAAATTAAATGTATTTTTTTTCTCAGATGAGGTGAGGTTTCCAAAACACTCCATCCATCTGCTCCTGGTCCGGCCCCTCTGTCATATTTTAGAACCCATTGTGGTCCTCCAATCAAAAAGTTTGCCCGCCCCTGCCCTAGGCTTTGTGTCTTTGCTTGGTTGACTGTGTAATGAGTGTATGAATGCATTTCTTTCTACCAGACACCTTGGACTTCCCATGGCAGATTAATAATCTATTTTATCTATCCATCAGGGTCACGAATGTCATTTGATGAGTAGAGAATTTAGAGTCTCCAATTAACCTAATATACATGGATTTGCGCATGGAAACCTGAGAAAAAGCCCTTAGTCCTACTTTTCCATCTGAACCACTTTATCCTCACGAGGGTCACAGCCGTGACATCCCAGCTGACTTCAGAAAGTAAGTGGGCGACGACTCATGATCTCTTGGTTGAATAATATTGTTAGGGGCTCAAAATGGCCCTCTACAATAAAATGGCAGAAGAATATTACATACTCTCTGGCAGAAGAATATTGCGTTTTTTTTGTTTTGTCCAATTAACTTAAATAAAACTTGGGAAAATTTAATGATTACATGTAAACCAGCTGGTCTTCCCCATACCAAGCCCTGGCTAAAACTGACTGAAAAATGCATGATGTGTGCCTTTTAAACTCCTCGGCCCATCCACTATGCCAGGGATGGGCAAACTTTTTGATTGGGAGGGGGGGGGCACAATGAGTCCTAAAATACATTTAATTTTAAACGAAAGTGAACAAAAGCATTACAACAATATATATGTCTTTGAAAAACCACAGTATTTAGAAAATAAACCATTAACAAGGCTTATTCATTTAATTTTTTTCAAGTTTGGGGGGCTGGATTGAAACGTTTAACGGGCCACAAGTGGCCCCCGGGCCGTAGTTTGCCCAAGTGCCCTAAGCCAATTGATTCTAAAAAATAACAGTTTTCTTCATCAAAACAACATTTTATGATCAACATAAATGTTAGTGAGTACATAAAGGTATACTCATTCGATCTATCATAACCCCATGCACTTAGACTGTACAAAAAAAAGAAAATTTTTATTTTAAAACCTAGTATTTCGCCATGACGTCACACGCTAGCGTCAAGTGCTTGGCGCTAAAAACCCGGAAGTAACAGCGGCGCTCGGTTTGAAAGTGGAGAGTTGTGCATGGTAGGCGAATTCGGGAGAAATGTTTGTTGAACACGAGGACTGTGGCGTAGAAGATGGTTTAACAGCGATCTAGTGCGCACCCAACCGTGATGGCTGACCAACGAAATAAATGCGGACCGACGGAGTGGACTGACAGGACGTGGAAAACAGGTGTGTGGCATGTGTGCGTGTGCACGAATGTGGGAGCGCGTTCACTATGGTGGCAGCGATCGCAAAGCAGCAGCACCACTCCTTGACAAAAGTATTGTACTTTCTCTGATGTTTTGGGTTTGCTCTGCTTTGGGGTTTGTAGTTCTGGCCACGCAAAAGTAACAAAGCAAGTTCTTGGATGTCTGCTTTTTTCTTGAACTGTTAATTGGTTAACATCGTGGCTCTTATTTTTATCTAATGTATGGAGTTTGGTGGCTATCTATATGCACAACTATATTAGTTGCACTTGAAATTGCATACAGAAAATTAGTATAAATAGGTTACGCTATAAAGTATAACAATATTAACAATCGTTATTGTTGTTACTGTTTATTTATTTTATTTTGCAATAACTGTGCTCCAAGCTTAGCTGTTGTGCCAGCTGCCAAGTAAAAATATGTAATCTCACTCAATAATAGGAATAAATACTTAACTAACATCTCAATTTTTCGGGTTGGGCTGTGGGGGAGGGGAGGGTGGCTGCCTGACATAAAGCAGACTGTCCTGCACATGCGCAGACCAGCCGAGTGTGTGAAGTGTGCGTAAGTGCAGTACCGGGACCGACCACTAGACAGCGATCCTGAGTAATTTTTCCGCACACACATTTCTAGCACACTCGTCTTGTTTTTGTGACCTTCCTGGGAAGCCCTGAAACTTTGACAGGACCTCCCCCTGAGCTTCTTATCACTGAATTCAATGCTCTTTTTTGTGGGGCCCAGATTTTTGGTCCCCACAAAAATTTTGGTCCCCTACAGTGGGTGTGCTGTCCGATGTTGGTCCCCAACATGTAGCTTATACAAACACACACACACACCCCTACTTGTTTTTGTGACATTGTTGGGCCACCTGAGCAAAACTCACATTGTGGGAACCACCCTTTCTAGTGGTTGTACAGCTCTGAAAAAAATCAGGCAGTGTCCAGGAATTTAGTTAAACACAAAAACCACTTCAAATTACCAATTAATGACCTGGAGGTCAAATGAGTGACTCAAGTGCATGTAATTCAGTCACTGTAGCCCAAAGATTCTCTGGGCCAGTGGATGAACCATTATTCGTCTTGGACAGCATTGAAGCAGGCCGTAGCCTGGTTTCTAAAGCTGAAAGACTTACTGACAGAGTAAAGGAAAATAGAAAGGAGTTAATCACATTAGGTGAAGAAGGCAAGATGAATTTATTCAAGAGAACTGTCAAAGGAAAGTATTTGACCTGCGACGACTTGGATAAAGCAGAAAGAGAACTTGTGAAATACTGTCAAAGGCGAAGTTTCAAAAAAGATTTAGCCATATTTGAAAAACAAAAAAGGGTGAAGAAAAGTAGCCCACTTTACAAGTTCAATATAGTACTTCAAGATGGTGTCATGAGGGTTGGTGGACAGTTGAGCCACGCAGCCATGCCTGAAACAGCAAAACAGCAAGCCATCTTGCCAAGGATTCACATAACACAAAGCTAGTCCTGAGATACATTCATGAGATTACAGCTCACGCTGGAAGGAACCACATGATGGCTAATCTGCATCAACAGTTTTGGATACCTCGAGCTGCTAGAGTCATCAGAAGAGTGCTACCTGACGATCCGCCTTTCAAGAGAATTGGCGTTGATTATTTTGGTCCATTCTAAGTAAGTAGGGTTAGAGGACAAGTAAAGAGATACGGCGTGATTTTTACATGTCTCGCTGTACGAGCCGTACATCTGGAAATTGCATCTTCACGTGACACAGATGCTTGTCTCAACGCAATCCGAAGATTTCTTGTCAGAAGAGGACAAGTGAGAGAGATGTATTCTGATAACGGAACCAACTTTAGATCAGCTGACAGTGAAATGAAGAAATCAATCAAAGAATGGAACACTAAGTAAATCGAGAAACACTTGCTGCAAAAAGGTATTCAGTGGCATAGCAATCCCCCAGCAGGTTCCCACCACGGAGGAAGCTGTGAGCGACTTATTTGGTCTGTGAGAAAAATCCTGAATGTCACTGTAAAAGAACAAATTTCGGGTGAAGAAAGTCAATATACCTTGCTTGGTGAGGCTGAAGCAGTTATAAACAGCAGGCCTATCACAAGGACATCTTCCGACCTCAACGACTTGGAAGCACTCACACCCAACACTCTGTTGTGGCTGAAGGTCAAACCTGAGTTACCTCCTGGAGTCTTCTGTAAAGACGACCAATACGCCCCAATACGTACCTCTGGGAATGAGCTGGTCAGCTCTTTAAAGAGTATTATGTAAGTTGAAATACATTAATCCATTTTTCTTTTTTGGACCATCTTTAACTGTGTAGTGTGTAATGTCTAAAATACAAAATGATCAGATTTTAGGGTGCAGTTGACGACTGTGGCACAGGTCCTCGCTCTACAAGTGCTAATAGTCTTCGGCAAAGAGAAAAATCTGCCATAAGGTACAGAAAACATTGGCATCAGAGTAAATGGATGCATGTTTTTGCAATGTGCGAGGAAACTGGCGAACTCAGAGAAAACTACGCAGGCTTGGGAGAACATGCAAACTCTACACAGGAAGGCCGGAGCCGGAATCGATCCCACAACCTCTGCATTGTGAGACCATCGTGCTCACAAGTCGCCCACCGTGGCGGCCGTCCATTATGAATGCCATCCCACCATCCATTATCTGTACGGCTTCTCCTCACAAGGGTTGCGGGGGGTGCTGGAGCCTATCCCAGCTATCTTGGGGCAGTAGGTGGGGTACACCCTAAACTGGTTGCCAGCCAATCGCAGGTCACACAAAGACAAACAACCATCCGCGCTCACACTCACACCAATTTAGGGTGTCCAAACAACCTGCCATGCATGTGTTTGGAATGTGGGAGGAAACCGGAGAACCCACGCAGGCGTGTGGGAAACATGCAAACTCCAAACAGGAAAGCCGGAATCAATCCCGCGACCTCTGCATTGTGAGACCATCGTGCTAACAAGTCGCCCACCATGCATCCCTGCTAAATAAATGATTAATTTTTACATTTTAGTATTTGTAAGCGATCTTGTGTTCATGACAGCATTTTCAACAGTGTGGGTGTTTGTATGAAAGCATTTCACTCGTGTATGGGCATGAGCATGTTTCAGTTGTATTTATGAATAACAATAATTTCACAATTGTGCCTGAGCGCCTTTCACTGGTGTGTATGAGAATGTTTCACCTATGTGTATGAGCGCATTTGACGAGTGTATGAGCAACAACTATTTCACTAGTGTGTATGAGAGCGTTTCACTCGTATGTATGATAGCGTTTCATAAGTATGCATGAGCAACAACAATTTCACTGGTGTGTAAGAGTGCATTTCAGAAGTGTGAAGCGATTCCTGACTTTTGTCCCCAACGGCACCTCATACTCCCCATCTCCCGCTCACTTCTCCTGACCCCATGAGCCATCCCCGTTGCTACTACATGGAGATTTGATGTGTTTTTTTGTTTTTTTTGTTATTAGCTTCTTCAACATCTCTTCTGATTCTCATCTCTTCTCTGGCGCTCGTCTCCGCCTGTCTGATTTGAAGTCGACCTCAGAATTTGCACTATTTTGACATGACTTCTGTGGTAATCACTACTGACATATTGTGTCATTTGCTCAATAATACATTAAAATTATAATAAATAATTAAAATGGGTCCGGTGCCGAGCTCTGGCTTCATATCTTTAAAAGTGGTCTTCTCAAATCTGTTACTAATGGCCTCTAAATCAGTTGTGGTAGAGAAGGGGCAAATTAGACCTTATGGCATCTTAATTTGGTCAAGTCTTGTACCCATTTTCAAGGCCAGCGACTATTGCTTTAGCTATATACAAGAAAAGGATTACTCTGAATATACACAACAACAAATCCCAGATGTCCAACCCAAATGTTGTTTCAAAATAATCCAGTTCAGATGATAAACAAATGTATTGGTATGTTGAGGTCATTATTTCAAATCAAAATATACACTTCTTTTTCAGACAATGGGGAGGATCGAAGAAGTGGAAAAGTTGCAGGAGTAACTTCAAAACAATGCAAAGAGACAGAATCTGGAAGAATGTCAAGTTTGTCCATGTTTATATTTCTGGAATTTAGTGGGCGTGCATCTCGAAATGTTTGGGGATGGTTCGGGCTGCCAGACAAGACTTTCACTGCGAGCGCTGGACCACTGGATGCTGCGGCAAACAGCGGACTTCTTGCAGCTATTTATTACCAACAAGCTACTCCTGCACATCAATGATGCGGATGGCACAGACTGCTTTGCAGACAATTATTTTGAGGCAAAACCAAGAGGTCTGTAAGCACTCTGAAAACAAAGTAAAATATTTGACACCCACGGCAAAAAAAGCCATGCTACAGCATAGGGCTGGGCGATAAACCGAAAATTTACCGTTACCGAAATTTATTACAATGACCGAAATCATTTTGCCCATGTCGGTAAATTCGATGAATAAAAAAAGAAAAGCCTTTTGTCTGCGGCAATGTTCATGCCCCTTTAAGACCGCTACAGCGCCTCTAGTCATGTGACTCCACCCGTCTGTCGCTCTCGTTGCTGGCGATTCAAATCCAGAAGCTTTCTCACCACCCACAACACAACCATGCTGTGCTGAAAGTTCAAAGTGAGAAGCAAGGTTCGACAAGTGACAACAGCCCATGAACGGAGGCGACACCATACGAGAGAACGTCTCAGAGGTGGACGCGATAGCTTAGCACATAGCTAAAGATAAAGCTCCTCTAGTTACGTGGCGCGCACAGGATTTAAACGCTTCATGAAAGCCGTATTTCCCGATATGGACTACATCGGGCCGGGAGCTTAGACATGTCAAGCATTTTGCATCTACATCCGACTTGTGGTCGGGTCGCAACATGGATCCCTGATTGAGCCTAACTGTGCATTACATAGATGACAAGTGGCGACTGCGCAGCAGAGTACTCGAGACGGCACATTTTCCCCGATAATACCCACTTGTTTATTTGGCTTGCATTGACATTTTCTTTCATTTTATTTAGCGTTTTTTTATTTGCCATTATTTACATCATGAGAGCATCTTGGCGCAATCTATTTGCAGAAAAAGATTTCGCAAGAGGTACCCTTTTTCTTTGTGACATTGTTCAAGTCATGCAAAGCAAGCTCAGGGTTCGCGGTTAACCGCTTCCCGATTGCCCGGGGCAAGTGAAATTTGGCCACGGGCAAGGTAAAATTATGGGCAACTTGCCCGACCGGGCAAGCATTTTTTAAAGCAGCCAAATATCTTTAATTTTGACGAAAACGGTGGTGTGATCTGTTTGTGTGCACTGTATGGTGATGGTTTAACCCAGACAACCCCTTATGTTTTGGTATGGTCCATTGGCCTTATCGGGGGCAATGGGCGGGCGCTACGGGGATCAGTTAGTTCAGTGAATGTCGAGTTAAAGTGGACGTCAATAAATCCCGCAGTATTGGAACTCGCTGTCGTAGCATCCTCATTTGAAGTTTGAAAAACACAACAAAAACCTACGATATTTTGGCCGAAAATTGGCGACGAGTTCGTTCAAATCCGAACATTTCGGATTCCTCTGACATGACTAAAATAGCTCGAATATTTTTAAGTAGACAATTCAGTTGTGAGTAAGGAAGGGAGTAATATTTGATTATTGGCTGTTAATTCATTAGCTCCATGATGTGACCTGACATAGTGTCAGTGACTGTGTTCTGTTTATGCTATGAAACTTATGGAGGCAGCACCACAGGCACTGGTCTTAAAGGAATACACAAATTTGCCACACTCATAATTTACTCATGTGATTCCTCAATTAATACGCTCTCCTGGACTTAAAATTGATCATCTGGATTGCTGTAATATCATTTTCCCAATTTAACATGCAGATTTGTTAATTATTAAAACTACAATTAACATTTTCAATAACTGCACAGGATGATACATTTGCTCTTGTGAGTAGGGTTTCATGGTTGACGATGAAAACAAGATTAATTTATGCTTATCAGATTATATGTTTATTTACATTTGTGGCGCACATTTTACAACCATAAACATTTTATTCTTAGAGAAAAAAAATTGTCACTTGCCCAAGTCGGGCAAGTAATTTGGCCACTCGGGCAAGGCAAATTTTAGTGGCACTTGCCCTATGGGCAAGCAGTTTTTAAAGTTAACCGCGAACCCTGCAAGCTATTTGGAATGTTCATACAAATGATTTTTGTACTTTTATTTTTCATTGAAAGTAAAGTGTACCAGTTGGTCAATAAAAAAAACAGTCAATATGCAATTCCTGCATTTATTTTGATTTTAGTCCACGTGGGAATTTATTGTGCATTTATCGTTATCGAGGTAAAATTGCTCGATTTCTCGCGATATTGATTTGAGGTCATATCGCCCAGCCCTTCTACAGCATGTATACAGTGTGAGACGTGTTGTGTTCACTTGCTCCAAGGCAATTGTTTTTAAGTGTATACCACATACCCAACGAATTGTGTAATTTGTATGGCGGGGTGTACACATGCGTTGCAAAAACACATGCACACACTGTCACTCACGCACTTCCGTATATAGTTTATTTCAGCACCTTTTGTCATGCTGTTTTTATTTTATAGAAGGAAAGCATTATTTTGATGTCTGAGCTGTCACAAAAGAAAAAATAGAACTGTTGAAGTCAAGTCAAGCTTGTGCTTGAAATGTTTGTTCTTAGTTTCTCAGTTTTTCGTGAGCAATGGGAATTCAGTTATATTCAAACGCTGTCAGGTAAAGGCTCCATATTTTTATAGCATTATAGCACACTATTCTGTGGGCGCTAGAATTGAAGGGTTTGCGTTAGTAAAAATAGGTGGGATTAAATGAGCTGAAGTGTATCTCTTGAGTGCTCCTTAAATATTTGCCTGTGTTGGTATATTTTATTTTGGTCGTGTCATGTTTATTCTTACGCTGAAAGAGACATGAGGTGTTCGAAAAAAATAAATGATTTTTTTTTCCCGGTCAAAACTACCAATGGTGTCTGTTTTTTTTCCCTCCGTGAAATGTACGAGTTATCACTTTGACGCGCATGATGTCACGTGGCTGGAGGACTGGAAACTTGCACGAACAACATTTACGTTGAAATGTAACAATGACACATATATCGACATCTAACAAACATGCATGGGCATCTAACATTGACACTTACATTGACGTCTATAACATAAACCATTACAATCACATCTAACAAACACGGACATCTAACAGACACATCGACATCCATCATAAACATTTACATAGACATCGACATCTAACCAACCTTTACATAGACATCTTACACACATCGACATCTAACAAACATTTACATAGACATCTAACATAAACACATCTAATATAGACACATAGATTGACATCTAACATCGACACATTGAGATCTAACATAGACATACATTGACATCTAACAAAGACTGTTACATCGACAACTAACATCGACACAAGGCTTTGTCAAATGACACGTCATGACGACATATACAGAGACACAAGGCACAACAGCATATTTTTGGTACAAATTGAACCCGATATGTTAGCTACCTCGTTCGACTTAAAGGGTTAGCGAACTTGTTATGGTGGTTGAGGCGTGGTGGCTACCCAGCTCGTGTAGTGTATATTAAACTTAAGTTAATAATTTATGACCAGTAAACACGGATGTTGTAACGCAAAACAATGTTCAAATGTTAGTTTTTTTTCAACACATTTCATGAGAAAAAGCTCTACTTGTCTGTGAGAAATGTATGTTGTAGACCCATTATATAACACAATATTACACAATTTTACATTGGAATTTCATTTAATAAAACATTGACAATTATCTTTACAAACACTGTGTATGATTCATCTTTTCATTTGTTGTTCAATGAGCAAAACAGTGGCGATCAAAACAGTGCAAATTAAATGACATTTTATAGGTATCTGGCTGCAATACAGTGAACCCTCGCTACTTCGCGGTTCACCTTTCGCGGGTTCAGTGCTTCGCGGGTCTAAAAAATATTCGGGGGCATTGTAGTTTCGCCGAGCGGCACGACGGGGCGCTGGAGTGGTTAGACGGCCGGCGTGCGCCGAAGAAGAACGTGGGCGAAGAGGAGAGTGGACAAAGAAGAGCACGTTCCCCCGGGCACGATTTGGGGCGACGTTTCGCGCGGTTCGGACCGTACCAGAGCTCCGGCCAGCGTGCGTGGCAGTTAAGCCGAAGAGGAACAACTTCCGCCCGGGCACTAGCGGGGCGACATTTCGCTCCGTTCGGGACCGTGCGAGAGCTCCGGAGGAGACCGGCCGGCGTGCGTGGTTGTTAAGCCGAAGAGGAACACCTTCCGCCCGGGCATGAGCGGAGCGCGAGGCTGTCAGTTATGAATGAATAAATGAATAAATAAATGAAGAATGCCAGGGCACACCGGACGGCGTACCAGCAGGTAAAAGTCGAAGTAATTAAATAAATACAAAAAGAAGTAATTGAATAAATACAAAAATAATGGCTGGGGAATAAAAAAATGTTTTAATAATTTTTTTTTTTGTTATAACATGAATTTCACCCTCTCTCTCTCTACCCGTATATATATATATATATATATATATATATTATTTTATTTATTTATTTTTTTAAGCATTTTTGAAGGTGCGCCGCTACTTCGCACTTTTTTTTTTTAAGCATTTTTGAAGGTGCGCCGCTACTTCGCACTTTTTTTTTTTAAGCATTTTTGAAGGTGCGCCGCTACTTCGCGGATTTTCAGTTTTCGCGGGTGGTCTCGGTCCCCATTAACCGCGATAACCGAGGGTTCACTGTAGTAAGTTACATTCTAATTTACATTTACAGGTAATGGAAATGACTACTGGTAACCTCAATTTAACTGTATTTCAGTCAGAATGCCTCAAACATCATAAAAAAATAAAACGTTGAGTATTATTTCTCCTTCAAAATGTCAGAAGAAATACTCTATAATGGCCTGACGACATTAACATAGTTTATAGTATATAGCAGGGGTGGGAAAACTTTTTTATTGGCGGGCCACAATGGGTTCTAAAATTTGACAGAGGGGCTGGACCAGGAGCAGATGGATGGAGTGTTTTGGTAACCTCATCTCATCTGAGAAAAAAAATACATTTAATTTTAAATGAAAGTGAACAAAAGCTTGTCTTTGAAAAACCACACTATTTTGAAAATAAAACATTAACAAGGTTTATTTTTTTTTTTTTCAAATTCGGCGGGCCGGATTAAAACGTTTAACGGGCCGCATGTGGCCCCCAGGCCGTAGTTTTCTCACGACGGTATATAGCATAGCGGCATAGGTTCCCTCGTCAACATCAAGTGAGTTACCCTCTTACCAAGACCAAAATACGGGGCTCCCCATCTCCCGGTCACTTCTCCAGACCCCAACAGTCACCCTCGTTGCGAGAACTTTAAGATTCGATGTTTATTTTTTTTCGCTTCTTCAACTTCGTGTCTGATTCTTTTCTCTTCTCTGGCTCCAGGATTCCGCTGTCAATCAGATGACGATTGAGGCGGGACTTCCGGTTCAAAGTCACCCTCAGAGTTTGCAACCATTTGAGATGGCTTCTGTGGTAATAACAACTGTCATAGGTGCAATTTGCTCTATAAAGCATTAAAAAAAAAAAATAATAATAAATTACAAAAAATAGTCAAGTACAGCACTCGTCTCATAAACTAGGTAAGAATTTAGCGTTACTAACGTTGCTACACTATAAAGAGTGTTTTACTGACTAGCTAAACCCAGTTTTGGTTTAGCTGTTATAAAAGTTTGGTTTTTTAGTGCTGTAAATGCATTTTCAGCTCGCGCTGTACACATTTGCTATGAGAGGCATTATCTCATAAGGGAAATATTGGACAATCAAATTAATGACTGCCCAGGCATCAGGATGTCTTTTTACACTATATAAAGGTGGAAATTTACATTGGAAACGTTTAGTTTAGCTGTTAATGAAGTTTCGTTTTTTTTAGTGCTGAAAATTCATTGTCTGCTGGCGCTGTACACTTTTTCTAAGTGTTGCAATATCTCATGAAGGAAATACTGGACAATCAAATTAATGACTTTCCAGGCTTCAGGATGCCTTTCTACACTATATAAAGGTGGAAATTTACATTGGAAACGTTTGGTTTAGCTGTTATAAAAGTTTGGTTTTTTAGTGCTGTAAATGCATTTTCAGCTCGCGCTGTACACATTTGCTATGAGAGGCATTATCTCATAAGGGAAATATTGGACAATCAAATTAATGACTGCCCAGGCTTCAGGATGTCTTTTTACACTATATAAAGGTGGAAATTTACATTGGAAACGTTTGGTTTAGCTGTTATAAAAGTTTGGTTTTTTTAGTGCTGATAATGCATTTTCAGCTCGCACTGTACACATTTGCTATGTGAGGCATTATCTCATAAGGGAAATACTGGACAATCAAATTAATGACTGCCCAGGCTTCAGGATGTCTTTTTACACTATATAAAGGTGGAATTTACATTGGAAACGTTTGGTTTAGCTGTTATAAAAGTTTGGTTTTTTGTGCTGAAAATGCATTTTCAGCTCGCACTGTACACATTTGCTATGTGAGGCATTATCTCATGAAGGAAATACTGGACAATCAAATTAATGACTTTCCAGGCTTCAGGATGCCTTTTTACACTATATAAAGGTGGAAATTTACATTGGAAACGTTTGGTTTAGCTGTTATAAAAGTTTGGTTTTTTAGTGCTGTAAATGCATTTTCAGCTCGCGCTGTACACATTTGCTATGAGAGGCATTATCTCAAAAGGGAAATATTGGACAATCAAATTAATGACTGCCCAGGCTTCAGGATGTCTTTTTACACTATATAAAGGTGGAATTTACATTGGAAACGTTTGGTTTAGCTGTTATAAAAGTTTGGTTTTTTAGTGCTGAAAATGCATTTTCAGCTCGCACTGTACACATTTGCTATGTGAGGCATTATCTCATGAAGGAAATACTGGACAATCAAATTAATGACTTTCCAGGCTTCAGGATGCCTTTTTACACTATATAAAGGTGGAAATTTACATTGGAAACGTTTGGTTTAGCTGTTATAAAAGTTTGGTTTTTTAGTGCTGTAAATGCATTTTCAGCTCGCGCTGTACACATTTGCTATGAGAGGCATTATCTCATAAAGGAAATATTGGACAATCGAATTAATGACTGCCCAGGCTTCAGGATGTCTTTTTACACTATATAAAGGTGGAAATTTACATTGGAAACGTTTGGTTTAGCTGTTATAAAAGTTTGGTTTTTTAGTGCTGAAAATGCATTTTCAGCTCGCACTGTACACATTTGCTATGTGAGGCATTATCTCATAAGGGAAATACTGGACAATCAAATTAATGACTTCCCAGGCTTTCAGGATGCCTTTTTACACTCTATAAATGTGGAAATTTACATTGGAAACGTTTGGTTTAGCTGTTAATGAAGTTTCGTTTTTTTAGTGCTGAAAATTCATTGTCTGCTGGCGCTGTACACCTTTTCTAAGTGTTGCAATATCTCATGAAGGAAATACTGGACAATCAAATTAATGACTTTCCAGGCTTCAAGATGCCTTTCTACACTATATAAAGGTGGAAATTTACATTGGAAACGTTTGGTTTAGCTGTTATAAAAGTTTGGGTTTTTAGTCCTGTAAATGCATTTTCAGCTCGCGCTGTACACATTTGCTATGAGAGGCATTATCTCATAAGCGAAATATTGGACAATCAAATTAATGACTGCCCAGGCTTCAGGATGTCTTTTTACACTATATAAAGGTGGAAATTTACATTGGAAACGTTTAGTTTAGCTGTTATAAAAGTTTGTTTTTTTAGTGCTGTAAATGCATTTTCAGCTCGCGCTGTACACATTTGCTATGTGAGGCATTATCTCATAAGGGAAATACTGGACAATCAAATTAATGACTGCCCAGGCTTCAGGATGTCTTTTTACACTATATAAAGGTGGAAATTTACATTGGAAACGTTTGGTTTAGCTGTTATAAAAGTTTGGTTTTTTAGTGCTGAAAATGCATTTTCAGCTCGCACTGTACACATTTGCTATGTGAGGCATTATCTCATAAGGGAAATACTGGACAATCAAATTAATTACTTCCCAGGCTTCAGGATGCCTTTTTACACTCTATAAATGTGGAAATTTACATTGGAAACGTTTGGTTTAGCTGTTAATGAAGTTTCGTTTTTTTAGTGCTGAAAATTCATTGTCTGCTGGCGCTGTACACTTTTTCTAAGTGTTGCAATATCTCATGAAGGAAATACTGGACAATCAAATTAATGACTTTCCAGGCTTCAGGATGCCTTTCTACACTATATAAAGGTGGAAATTTACATTGGAAACGTTTGGTTTAGCTGTTATAAAAGTTTGGTTTTTTAGTGCTGTAAATGCATTTTCAGCTCGCGCTGTACACATTTGCTATGAGAGGCATTATCTCATAAGGGAAATATTGGACAATCAAATTAATGACTGCCCAGGCTTCAGGATGTCTTTTTACACTATATAAAGGTGGAAATTTACATTGGAAACGTTTGGTTTAGCTGTTATAAAAGTTTGGTTTTTTAGTGCTGTAAATGCATTTTCAGCTCGCGCTGTACACATTTGCTATGAGAGGCATTATCTCATAAGGGAAATATTGGACAATCAAATTAATGACTGCCCAGGCTTCAGGATGTCTTTTTACACTATATAAAGGTGGAAATTTACATTGGAAACGTTTAGTTTAGCTGTTAATGAAGTTTCGTTTTTTTAGTGCTGAAAATTCATTGTCTGCTGGCCTGTACACTTTTTCTAAGTGTTGCAATATCTCATGAAGGAAATACTGGACAATCAAATTAATGACTTTCCAGGCTTCAGGATGCCTTTCTACACTATATAAAGGTAGAAATTTACATTGGAAACGTTTGGTTTAGCTGTTATAAAAGTTTGGTTTTTTAGTGCTGTAAATGCATTTTCAGCTCGCGCTGTACACATTTGCTATGAGAGGCATTATCTCATAAGGGAAATATTGGACAATCAAATTAATGACTGCCCAGGCTTCAGGATGTCTTTTTACACTATATAAAGGTGGAAATTTACATTGGAAACGTTTGGTTTAGCTGTTATAAAAGTTTGGTTTTTTAGTGCTGTAAATGCATTTTCAGCTCGCGCTGTACACATTTGCTATGAGAGGCATTATCTCATAAGGGAAATATTGGACAATCAAATTAATGGCTGCCCAGGCTTCAGGATGTCTTTTTACACTATATAAAGGTGGAAATTTACATTGGAAACGTTTAGTTTAGCTGTTAATGAAGTTTCGGTTTTTTAGTGCTGAAAATTCATTGTCTCCTGGCGCTGTACACTTTTTCTAAGTGTTGCAATATCTCATGAAGGAAATACTGGACAATCAAATTAATGACTTTCCAGGCTTCAGGATGCCTTTCTACACTATATAAAGGTGGAAATTTACATTGGAAACGTTTGGTTTAGCTGTTATAAAAGTTTGGTTTTTTAGTGCTGTAAATGCATTTTCAGCTCGCGCTGTACACATTTGCTATGAGAGGCATTATCTCAAAAGGGAAATATTGGACAATCAAATTAATGACTGCCCAGGCTTCAGGATGTCTTTTTACACTATATAAAGGTGGAATTTACATTGGAAACGTTTGGTTTAGCTGTTATAAAAGTTTGGTTTTTTAGTGCTGAAAATGCATTTTCAGCTCGCACTGTACACATTTGCTATGTGAGGCATTATCTCATGAAGGAAATACTGGACAATCAAATTAATGACTTTCCAGGCTTCAGGATGCCTTTTTACACTATATAAAGGTGGAAATTTACATTGGAAACGTTTGGTTTAGCTGTTATAAAAGTTTGGTTTTTTAGTGCTGTAAATGCATTTTCAGCTCGCGCTGTACACATTTGCAATGAGAGGCATTATCTCATAAAGGAAATATTGGACAATCGAATTAATGACTGCCCAGGCTTCAGGATGTCTTTTTACACTATATAAAGGTGGAAATTTACATTGGAAACGTTTGGTTTAGCTGTTATAAAAGTTTGGTTTTTTAGTGCTGAAAATGCATTTTCAGCTCGCACTGTACACATTTGCTATGTGAGGCATTATCTCATAAGGGAAATACTGGACAATCAAATTAATGACTTCCCAGGCTTTCAGGATGCCTTTTTACACTCTATAAATGTGGAAATTTACATTGGAAACGTTTGGTTTAGCTGTTAATGAAGTTTCGTTTTTTTAGTGCTGAAAATTCATTGTCTGCTGGCGCTGTACACCTTTTCTAAGTGTTGCAATATCTCATGAAGGAAATACTGGACAATCAAATTAATGACTTTCCAGGCTTCAAGATGCCTTTCTACACTATATAAAGGTGGAAATTTACATTGGAAACGTTTGGTTTAGCTGTTATAAAAGTTTGGGTTTTTAGTCCTGTAAATGCATTTTCAGCTCGCGCTGTACACATTTGCTATGAGAGGCATTATCTCATAAGCGAAATATTGGACAATCAAATTAATGACTGCCCAGGCTTCAGGATGTCTTTTTACACTATATAAAGGTGGAAATTTACATTGGAAACGTTTAGTTTAGCTGTTATAAAAGTTTGTTTTTTTAGTGCTGTAAATGCATTTTCAGCTCGCGCTGTACACATTTGCTATGTGAGGCATTATCTCATAAGGGAAATACTGGACAATCAAATTAATGACTGCCCAGGCTTCAGGATGTCTTTTTACACTATATAAAGGTGGAAATTTACATTGGAAACGTTTGGTTTAGCTGTTATAAAAGTTTGGTTTTTTAGTGCTGAAAATGCATTTTCAGCTCGCACTGTACACATTTGCTATGTGAGGCATTATCTCATAAGGGAAATACTGGACAATCAAATTAATGACTTCCCAGGCTTCAGGATGCCTTTTTACACTCTATAAATGTGGAAATTTACATTGGAAACGTTTGGTTTAGCTGTTAATGAAGTTTCGTTTTTTTAGTGCTGAAAATTCATTGTCTGCTGGCGCTGTACACTTTTTCTAAGTGTTGCAATATCTCATGAAGGAAATACTGGACAATCAAATTAATGACTTTCCAGGCTTCAGGATGCCTTTCTACACTATATAAAGGTGGAAATTTACATTGGAAACGTTTGGTTTAGCTGTTATAAAAGTTTGGTTTTTTAGTGCTGTAAATGCATTTTCAGCTCGCGCTGTACACATTTGCTATGAGAGGCATTATCTCATAAGGGAAATATTGGACAATCAAATTAATGACTGCCCAGGCTTCAGGATGTCTTTTTACACTATATAAAGGTGGAAATTTACATTGGAAACGTTTAGTTTAGCTGTTAATGAAGTTTGGTTTTTTTAGTGCTGAAAATTCATTGTCTGCTGGCGCTGTACACTTTTTCTAAGTGTTGCAATATCTCATGAAGGAAATACTGGACAATAAAATTAATGACTTTCCAGGCTTCAGGATGCCTTTCTACACTATATAAAGGTGGAAATGTACATTGGAAACGTTTGGTTTAGCTGTTATAAAAGTTTGTTTTTTTAGTGCTGTAAATGCATTTTCAGCTCGCGCTGTACACATTTGCTATGAGAGGCATTATCTCATAAGGGAAATATTGGACAATCAAATTAATGACTGCCCAGGCTCCAGGATGTCTTTTTACACTATATGAAGGTGGAAATTTACATTGGAAACGTTTGGTTTAGTTGTTATAAAAGTTTGGTTTTTTTCGTGCTGAAAATGCATTTTCAGCTCGCACTGTACACATTTGCTATGTGAGGCATTATCTCATAAGGGAAATACTGGACAATCAAATTAATGACTGCCCAGGCTTCAGGATGTCTTTTTACACTATATAAAGGTGGAAATTTACATTGGAAACGTTTGGTTTAGCTGTTATAAAAGTTTGGTTTTTTAGTGCTGAAAATGCATTTTCAGCTCGCACTGTACACATTTGCTATGTGAGGCATTATCTCATAAGGGAAATACTGGACAATCAAATTAATGACTTCCCAGGCTTCAGGATGCCTTTTTACACTCTATAAATGTGGAAATTTACATTGGAAACGTTTGGTTTAGCTGTTAATGAAGTTTCGTTTTTTTAGTGCTGAAAATTCATTGTCTGCTGGCGCTGTACACTTTTTCTAAGTGTTGCAATATCTCATGAAGGAAATACTGGACAATCAAATTAATGACTTTCCAGGCTTCAGGATGCCTTTCTACACTATATAAAGGTGGAAATTTACATTGGAAACGTTTGGTTTAGCTGTTATAAAAGTTTGTTTTTTTAGTGCTGTAAATGCATTTTCAGCTCGCGCTGTACACATTTGCTATGAGAGGCATTATCTCATAAGGGAAATATTGGACAATCAAATTAATGGCTGCCCAGGCTTCAGGATGTCTTTTTACACTATATAAAGGTGGAAATTTACATTGGAAACGTTTAGTTTAGCTGTTATAAAAGTTTGTTTTTTTAGTGCTGTAAATGCATTTTCAGCTCGCGCTGTACACATTTGCTATGTGAGGCATTATCTCATAAGGGAAATACTGGACAATCAAATTAATGACTGCCCAGGCTTCAGGATGTCTTTTTACACTATATAAAGGTGGAAATTTACATTGGAAACGTTTGGTTTAGCTGTTATAAAAGTTTGGTTTTTTAGTGCTGTAAATGCATTTTCAGCTCGCGCTGTACACATTTGCTATGAGAGGCATTATCTCATAAGGGAAATATTGGACAATCAAATTAATGGCTGCCCAGGCTTCAGGATGTCTTTTTACACTATATAAAGGTGGAAATTTACATTGGAAACGTTTAGTTTAGCTGTTAATGAAGTTTCGGTTTTTTAGTGCTGAAAATTCATTGTCTCCTGGCGCTGTACACTTTTTCTAAGTGTTGCAATATCTTATGAAGGAAATACTGGACAATCAAATTAATGACTTTCCAGGCTTCAGGATGCCTTTCTACACTATATAAAGGTGGAAATTTACATTGGAAACGTTTGGTTTAGCTGTTATAAAAGTTTGGTTTTTTAGTGCTGTAAATGCATTTTCAGCTCGCGCTGTACACATTTGCTATGAGAGGCATTATCTCATAAGGGAAATATTGGACAATCAAATTAATGACTGCCCAGGCTTCAGGATGTCTTTTTACACTATATAAAGGTGGAATTTACATTGGAAACGTTTGGTTTAGCTGTTATAAAAGTTTTGTTTTTTAGTGCTGAAAATGCATTTTCAGCTCGCACTGTACACATTTGCTATGTGAGGCATTATCTCATGAAGGAAATACTGGACAATCAAATTAATGACTTTCCAGGCTTCAGGATGCCTTTTTACACTATATAAAGGTGAAAATTTACATTGGAAACGTTTGGTTTAGCTGTTATAAAAGTTTGGTTTTTTAGTGCTGTTAATGCATTTTCAGCTCGCGCTGTACACATTTGCTATGAGAGGCATTATCTCATAAAGGAAATATTGGACAATCGAATTAATGACTGCCCAGGCTTCAGGATGTCTTTTTACACTATATATAGGTGGAAATTTACATTGGAAACGTTTGGTTTAGCTGTTATAAAAGTTTGGTTTTTTAGTGCTTGAAAATGCATTTTCAGCTCGCACTGTACACATTTGCTATGTGAGGCATTATCTCATAAGGGAAATACTGGACAATCAAATTAATGACTTCCCAGGCTTCAGGATGCCTTTTTACACTCTATAAATGTGGAAATTTACATTGGAAACGTTTGGTTTAGCTGTTAATGAAGTTTCGTTTTTTAGTGCTGAAAATTCATTGTCTGCTGGCGCTGTACACCTTTTCTAAGTGTTGCAATATCTCATGAAGGAAATACTGGACAATCAAATTAATGACTTTCCAGGCTTCAAGATGCCTTTCTACACAATATAAAGGTGGAAATTTACATTGGAAACGTTTGGTTTAGCTGTTATAAAAGTTTGGGTTTTTAGTCCCGTAAATGCATTTTCAGCTCGCGCTGTACACATTTGCTATGAGAGGCATTATCTCATAAGGGAAATATTGGACAATCAAATTAATGACTGCCCAGGCTTCAGGATGTCTTTTTACACTATATAAAGGTGGAAATTTACATTGGAAACGTTTAGTTTAGCTGTTATAAAAGTTTGTTTTTTTAGTGCTGTAAATGCATTTTCAGCTCGCGCTGTACACATTTGCTATGTGAGGCATTATCTCATAAGGGAAATACTGGACAATCAAATTAATGACTGCCCAGGCTTCAGGATGTCTTTTTACACTATATAAAGGTGGAAATTTACATTGGAAACGTTTGGTTTAGCTGTTATAAAAGTTTGGTTTTTTAGTGCTGAAAATGCATTTTCAGCTCGCACTGTACACATTTGCTATGTGAGGCATTATCTCATAAGGGAAATACTGGACAATCAAATTAATGACTTCCCAGGCTTCAGGATGCCTTTTTACACTCTATAAATGTGGAAATTTACATTGGAAACGTTTGGTTTAGCTGTTAATGAAGTTTCGTTTTTTTAGTGCTGAAAATTCATTGTCTGCTGGCGCTGTACACTTTTTCTAAGTGTTGCAATATCTCATGAAGGAAATACTGGACAATCAAATTAATGACTTTCCAGGCTTCAGGATGCCTTTCTACACTATATAAAGGTGGAAATTTACATTGGAAACGTTTGGTTTAGCTGTTATAAAAGTTTGGTTTTTTAGTGCTGTAAATGCATTTTCAGCTCGCGCTGTACACATTTGCTATGAGAGGCATTATCTCATAAGGGAAATATTGGACAATCAAATTAATGACTGCCCAGGCTTCAGGATGTCTTTTTACACTATATAAAGGTGGAAATTTACATTGGAAACGTTTAGTTTAGCTGTTAATGAAGTTTCGTTTTTTTAGTGCTGAAAATTCATTGTCTGCTGGCGCTGTACACTTTTTCTAAGTGTTGCAATATCTCATGAAGGAAATACTGGACAATCAAATTAATGACTTTCCAGGCTTCAGGATGCCTTTCTACACTATATAAAGGTAGAAATTTACATTGGAAACGTTTGGTTTAGCTGTTATAAAAGTTTGGTTTTTTAGTGCTGTAAATGCATTTTCAGCTCGCGCTGTACACATTTGCTATGAGAGGCATTATCTCATAAGGGAAATTTTGGACAATCAAATTAATGACTGCCCAGGCTTCAGGATGTCTTTTTACACTATATAAAGGTGGAAATTTACATTGGAAACGTTTGGTTTCGCTGTTATAAAAGTTTGGTTTTTTAGTGCTGAAAATGCATTTTCAGCTCGCACTGTACACATTTGCTATGTGAGGCATTATCTCATAAGGGAAATACTGGACAATCAAATTAATGACTTCCCAGGCTTCGGGATGCCTTTTTACACTCTATAAATGTGGAAATTTGCATTGGAAACGTTTGGTTTAGCTGTTAATGAAGTTTCGTTTTTTTAGTGCTGAAAATGCATTTTCAGCTCGGACTGTACACATTTGCTATGTGAGGCATTATCTCATAAGGGAAATACTGGACAATCAAATTAATGACTTCCCAGGCTTCAGGATGCCTTTTTACACTATATAAAGGTGGAAATTTACATTGGAAAGTTTGGTTTAGCTGTTTTAAAAGTTTGGTTTTTTAGTGCTGTAAATGCATTTTCAGCTCGCGCTGTACACATTTGCCTATGAGAGGCATTATCTCATAAAGGAAATATTGGACAATCGAATTAATGACTGCCCAGGCTTCAGGATGTCTTTTTACACTATATAAAGGTGGAAATTTACATTGGAAACGTTTGGTTTAGCTGTTATAAAAGTTTGGTTTTTTAGTGCTGAAAATGCATTTTCAGCTCGAACTGTACACATTTGCTATGTGAGGCATTATCTCATAAGGGAAATACTGGACAATCAAATTAATGACTTCCCAGGCTTCAGGATGCCTTTTTACACTCTATAAATGTGGAAATTTACATTGGAAACGTTTGGTTTAGCTGTTAATGAAGTTTCGTTTTTTTAGTGCTGAAAATTCATTGTCTGCTAGCGCTGTACACTTTTTCTAAGTGTTGCAATATCTCATGAAGGAAATACTGGACAATCAAATTAATGACTTTCCAGGCTTCAGGGTGCCTTTCTACACTATATAAAGGTGGAAATTTACATTGGAAACGTTTGGTTTAGCTGTTATAAAAGTTTGTTTTTTTAGTGCTGTAAATGCATTTTCAGCTCGCGCTGTACACATTTGCTATGA
Source organism: Idiotropiscis lumnitzeri (assembly GCF_059441095.1). Taxonomy (NCBI): domain Eukaryota; kingdom Metazoa; phylum Chordata; class Actinopteri; order Syngnathiformes; family Syngnathidae; genus Idiotropiscis; species Idiotropiscis lumnitzeri. The sequence goes on along the minus strand of NW_028283659.1, from coordinate 523,047 downwards.
GAGGCATTATCTCATAAGGGAAATATTGGACAATCAAATAAATGGCTGCCCAGGCTTCAGGATGTCTTTTTACTCTATATAAAGGTGGAAATTTACATTGGAAACGTTTAGTTTAGCTGTTAATGAAGTTTCGTTTTTTTAGTGCTGAAAATTCATTGTCTGCTGGCGCTGTACACTTTTTCTAAGTGTTGCAATATCTCATGAAGGAAATACTGGACAATCAAATCAATGACTTTCCAGGCTTCAGGATGCCTTTCTACGCTATATAAAGGTGGAAATTTACATTGGAAACGTTTGGTTTAGCTGTTATAAAAGTTTGGTTTTTTAGTGCTGTAAATGCATTTTCAGCTCGAACTGTACACATTTGCTATGTGAGGCATTATCTCATAAGGGAAATACTGGACAATCAAATTAATGACTTCCCAGGCTTCAGGATGCCTTTTTACACTCTATAAATGTGGAAATTTACATTGGAAACGTTTGGTTTAGCTGTTAATGAAGTTTCGTTTTTTTAGTGCTGAAAATTCATTGTCTGCTGGCGCTGTACACCTTTTCTAAGTGTTGCAATATCTCATGAAGGAAATACTGGACAATCAAATTAATGACTTTCCAGGCTTCAGGATGCCTTTCTACACTATATAAAGGTGGAAATTTACATTGGAAACGTTTGGTTTAGCTGTTAATGAAGTTTCGATTTTTTAGTGCTGAAAATTCATTGTCTGCTGGCGCTGTACACCTTTTCTAAGTGTTGCAATATCTCATGAAGGAAATACTGGACAATCAAATTAATGACTTTCCAGGCTTCAGGATGCCTTTCTACACTATATAAAGGTGGAAATTTACATTGGAAACGTTTGGTTTAGCTGTTATAAAAGTTTGGGTTTTTAGTGCTGTAAATGCATTTTCAGCTCGCGCTGTACACATTTGCTATGAGAGGCATTATCTCATAAGGGAAATATTGGACAATCAAATTAATGACTGCCCAGGCTTCAGGATGTCTTTTTACACTATATAAAGGTGGAAATTTACATTGGAAACGTTTAGTTTAGCTGTTATAAAAGTTTGTTTTTTTAGTGCTGTAAATGCATTTTCAGCTCGCGCTGTACACATTTGCTATGTGAGGCATTATCTCATAAGGGAAATACTGGACAATCAAATTAATGACTGCCCAGGCTTCAGGATGTCTTTTTACACTATATAAAGGTGGAAATTTACATTGGAAACGTTTGGTTTAGCTGTTATAAAAGTTTGGTATTTTAGTGCTGAAAATGCATTTTCAGCTCGCACTGTACACATTTGCTATGTGAGGCATTATCTCATAAGGGAAATACTGGACAATCAAATTAATGACTTCCCAGGCTTCAGGATGCCTTTTTACACTCTATAAATGTGGAAATTTACATTGGAAACGTTTGGTTTAGCTGTTAATGAAGTTTCGTTTTTTTAGTGCTGAAAATTCATTGTCTGCTGGCGCTGTACACTTTTTCTAAGTGTTGCAATATCTCATGAAGGAAATACTGGACAATCAAATTAATGACTTTCCAGGCTTCAGGATGCCTTTCTACACTATATAAAGGTGGAAATTTACATTGGAAACGTTTAGTTTAGCTGTTATAAAAGTTTGGTTTTTTAGTGCTGTAAATGCATTTTCAGCTCGCGCTGTACACATTTGCTATGAGAGGCATTATCTCATAAGGGAAATATTGGACAATCAAATTAATGACTGCCCAGGCTTCAGGATGTCTTTTTACACTATATAAAGGTGGAAATTTACATTGGAAACGTTTAGTTTAGCTGTTAATGAAGTTTCGTTTTTTTAGTGCTGGAAATTCATTGTCTGCTGGCGCTGTACACTTTTTCTAAGTGTTGCAATATCTCATGAAGGAAATACTGGACAATCAAATTAATGACTTTCCAGGCTTCAGGATGCCTTTCTACACTATATAAAGGTGGAAATTTACATTGGAAACGTTTGGTTTAGCTGTTATAAAAGTTTGGTTTTTTAGTGCTGTAAATGCATTTTCAGCTCGCGCTGTACACATTTGCTATGAGAGGCATTATCTCATAAGGGAAATATTGGACAATCAAATTAATGACTGCCCAGGCTTCAGGATGTCTTTTTACACTATATAAAGGTGGAAATTTACATTGGAAACGTTTAGTTTAGCTGTTAATGAAGTTTCGGTTTTTTAGTGCTGAAAATTCATTGTCTGCTGGCGCTGTACACTTTTTCTAAGTGTTGCAATATCTCATGAAGGAAATACTGGACAATCAAATTAATCACTTTCCAGGCTTCAGGATGCCTTTCTACACTATATAAAGGTGGAAATTTACATTGGAAACGTTTGGTTTAGCTGTTATAAAAGTTTGGTTTTTTAGTGCTGTAAATGCATTTTCAGCTCGCGCTGTACACATTTGCTATGTGAGGCATTATCTCATAAGGGAAATACTGGACAATCAAATTAATGACTTCCCAGGCTTCAGGATGCCTTTTTACACTCTATCTATAAATGTGGAAATTTACATTGGAAACGTTTGGTTTAGCTGTTAATGAAGTTTCGTTTTTTTAGTGCTGAAAATTCATTGTCTGCTGGCGCTGTACACTTTTTCTAAGTTTTGCAATATCTCATGTAGGAAATACTGGACAATCAAATTAATGACTTTCCAGGCTTCAGGATGCCTTTCTACACTATATAAAGGTGGAAATTTACATTGGAAACGTTTGGTTTAGCTGTTATAAAAGTTTGTTTTTTTAGTGCTGTAAATGCATTTTCAGCTCGCGCTGTACACATTTGCTATGTGAGGCATTATCTCATAAGGGAAATACTGGACAATCAAATTAATGACTGCCCAGGCTTCAGGATGTCTTTTTACACTATATAAAGGTGGAAATTTACATTGGAAACGTTTGGTTTAGCTGTTATAAAAGTTTGGTTTTTTTAGTGCTGAAAATTCATTGTCTGCTGGCGCTGTACACTTTTTCTAAGTGTTGCAATATCTCATGAAGGAAATACTGGACAATCAAATTAATGACTTTCCAGGCTCCAGGATGCCTTTCTACACTATATAAAGGTGGAAATTTACATTGGAAACGTTTGGTTTAGCTGTTATAAAAGTTTGGTTTTTTAGTGCTGTAAATGCATTTTCAGCTCGCGCTGTACACATTTGCTATGAGAGGCATTATCTCATAAGGGAAATATTGGACAATCAAATTAATGACTGCCCAGGCTTCAGGATGTCTTTTTACACTATATAAAGGTGGAAATTTACATTGGAAACGTTTAGTTTAGCTGTTAATGAAGTTTCGTTTTTTTAGTGCTGAAAATTCATTGTCTACTGGCGCTGTACACTTTTTCTAAGTGTTGCAATATCTCATGAAGGAAATACTGGACAATCAAATTAATGACTTTCCAGGCTTCAGGATGCCTTTCTACACTATATAAAGGTGGAAATTTACATTGGAAACGTTTGGTTTAGCTGTTATAAAAGTTTGGTTTTTTAGTGCTGTAAATGCATTTTCAGCTCGCGCTGTACACATTTGCTATGAGAGGCATTATCTCATAAGGGAAATATTGGACAATCAAATTAATGACTGCCCAGGCTTCAGGATGTCTTTTTACACTATATAAAGGTGGAAATTTACATTGGAAACGTTTAGTTTAGCTGTTAATGAAGTTTCGGTTTTTTAGTGCTGAAAATTCATTGTCTGCTGGCGCTGTACACTTTTTCTAAGTGTTGCAATATCTCATGAAGGAAATACTGGACAATCAAATTAATCACTTTCCAGGCTTCAGGATGCCTTTCTACACTATATAAAGGTGGAAATTTACATTGGAAACGTTTGGTTTAGCTGTTATAAAAGTTTGGTTTTTTAGTGCTGTAAATGCATTTTCAGCTCGCGCTGTACACATTTGCTATGTGAGGCATTATCTCATAAGGGAAATACTGGACAATCAAATTAATGACTTCCCAGGCTTCAGGATGCCTTTTTACACTCTATAAATGTGGAATTTTACATTGGAAACGTTTGGTTTAGCTGTTATAAAAGTTTGGTTTTTTAGTGCTGTAAATGCATTTTCAGCTCGCGCTGTACACATTTGCTATGAGAGGCATTATCTCATAAGGGAAATATTGGACAATCAAATTAATGACTGCCCAGGCTTCAGGATGTCTTTTTACACTATATAAAGGTGGAAATTTACATTGGAAACGTTTAGTTTAGCTGTTAATGAAGTTTCGTTTTTTTAGTGCTGAAAATTCATTGTCTGCTGGCGCTGTACACTTTTTCTAAGTGTTGCAATATCTCATGAAGGAAATACTGGACAATCAAATCAATGACTTTCCAGGCTTCAGGATGCCTTTCTACACTATATAAAGGTGGAAATTTACATTGGAAACGTTTGGTTTAGCTGTTATAAAAGTTTGGTTTTTTAGTGCTGTAAATGCATTTTCAGCTCGAACTGTACACATTTGCTATGTGAGGCATTATCTCATAAGGGAAATACTGGACAATCAAATTAATGACTTCCCAGGCTTCAGGATGCCTTTTTACACTCTATAAATGTGGAAATTTACATTGGAAACGTTTGGTTTAGCTGTTAATGAAGTTTCGATTTTTTAGTGCTGAAAATTCATTGTCTGCTGGCGCTGTACACCTTTTCTAAGTGTTGCAATATCTCATGAAGGAAATACTGGACAATCAAATTAATGACCTTCCAGGCTTCAGGATGCCTTTCTACACTATATAAAGGTGGAAATTTACATTGGAAACGTTTGGTTTAGCTGTTATAAAAGTTTGGGTTTTTAGTGCTGTAAATGCATTTTCAGCTCGCGCTGTACACATTTGCTATGTGAGGCATTATCTCATAAGGGAAATACTGGACAATCAAATTAATGACTGCCCAGGCTTCAGGATGTCTTTTTACACTATATAAAGGTGGAAATTTACATTGGAAACGTTTGGTTTAGCTGTTATAAAAGTTTGGTTTTTTAGTGCTGAAAATGCATTTTCAGCTCGCACTGTACACATTTGCTATGTGAGGCATTATCTCATAAGGGAAATACTGGACAATCAAATTAATTACTTCCCAGGCTTCAGGATGCCTTTTTACACTCTATAAATGTGGAAATTTACATTGGAAACGTTTGGTTTAGCTGTTAATGAAGTTTCGTTTTTTTAGTGCTGAAAATTCATTGTCTGCTGGCGCTGTACACTTTTTCTAAGTGTTGCAATATCTCATGAAGGAAATACTGGACAATCAAATTAATGACTTTCCAGGCTTCAGGATGCCTTTCTACACTATATAAAGGTGGAAATTTACATTGGAAACGTTTGGTTTAGCTGTTATAAAAGTTTGGTTTTTTAGTGCTGTAAATGCATTTTCAGCTCGCGCTGTACACATTTGCTATGAGAGGCATTATCTCATAAGGGAAATATTGGACAATCAAATTAATGACTGCCCAGGCTTCAGGATGTCTTTTTACACTATATAAAGGTGGAAATTTACATTGGAAACGTTTAGTTTAGCTGTTAATGAAGTTTCGTTTTTTTAGTGCTGGAAATTCATTGTCTGCTGGCGCTGTACACTTTTTCTAAGTGTTGCAATATCTCATGAAGGAAATACTGGACAATCAAATTAATGACTTTCCAGGCTTCAGGATGCCTTTCTACACTATATAAAGGTGGAAATTTACATTGGAAACGTTTGGTTTAGCTGTTATAAAAGTTTGGTTTTTTAGTGCTGTAAATGCATTTTCAGCTCGCGCTGTACACATTTGCTATGAGAGGCATTATCTCATAAGGGAAATATTGGACAATCAAATTAATGACTGCCCAGGCTTCAGGATGTCTTTTTACACTATATAAAGGTGGAAATTTACATTGGAAACGTTTAGTTTAGCTGTTAATGAAGTTTCGTTTTTTTAGTGCTGGAAATTCATTGTCTGCTGGCGCTGTACACTTTTTCTAAGTGTTGCAATATCTCATGAAGGAAATACTGGACAATCAAATTAATGACTTTCCAGGCTTCAGGATGCCTTTCTACACTATATAAAGGTGGAAATTTACATTGGAAACGTTTGGTTTAGCTGTTATAAAAGTTTGGTTTTTTAGTGCTGTAAATGCATTTTCAGCTCGCGCTGTACACATTTGCTATGAGAGGCATTATCTCATAAGGGAAATATTGGACAATCAAATTAATGACTGCCCAGGCTTCAGGATGTCTTTTTACACTATATAAAGGTGGAAATTTACATTGGAAACGTTTAGTTTAGCTGTTAATGAAGTTTCGGTTTTTTAGTGCTGAAAATTCATTGTCTGCTGGCGCTGTACACTTTTTCTAAGTGTTGCAATATCTCATGAAGGAAATACTGGACAATCAAATTAATCACTTTCCAGGCTTCAGGATGCCTTTCTACACTATATAAAGGTGGAAATTTACATTGGAAACGTTTGGTTTAGCTGTTATAAAAGTTTGGTTTTTTAGTGCTGTAAATGCATTTTCAGCTCGCGCTGTACACATTTGCTATGTGAGGCATTATCTCATAAGGGAAATACTGGACAATCAAATTAATGACTTCCCAGGCTTCAGGATGCCTTTTTACACTCTATAAATGTGGAAATTTACATTGGAAACGTTTGGTTTAGCTGTTATAAAAGTTTGGTTTTTTAGTGCTGTAAATGCATTTTCAGCTCGCGCTGTACACATTTGCTATGAGAGGCATTATCTCATAAGGGAAATATTGGACAATCAAATTAATGGCTGCCCAGGCTTCAGGATGTCTTTTTACTCTATATAAAGGTGGAAATTTACATTGGAAACGTTTAGTTTAGCTGTTAATGAAGTTTCGTTTTTTTAGTGCTGAAAATTCATTGTCTGCTGGCGCTGTACACTTTTTCTAAGTGTTGCAATATCTCATGAAGGAAATACTGGACAATCAAATCAATGACTTTCCAGGCTTCAGGATGCCTTTCTACACTATATAAAGGTGGAAATTTACATTGGAAACGTTTGGTTTAGCTGTTATAAAAGTTTGGTTTTTTAGTGCTGTAAATGCATTTTCAGCTCGAACTGTACATATTTGCTATGTGAGGCATTATCTCATAAGGGAAATACTGGACAATCAAATTAATGACTTCCCAGGCTTCAGGATGCCTTTTTACACTCTATAAATGTGGAAATTTACATTGGAAACGTTTGGTTTAGCTGTTAATGAAGTTTCGTTTTTTTAGTGCTGAAAATTCATTGTCTGCTGGCGCTGTACACCTTTTCTAAGTGTTGCAATATCTCATGAAGGAAATACTGGACAATCAAATTAATGACTTTCCAGGCTTCAGGATGCCTTTCTACACTATATAAAGGTGGAAATTTACATTGGAAACGTTTGGTTTAGCTGTTAATGAAGTTTCGATTTTTTAGTGCTGAAAATTCATTGTCTGCTGGCGCTGTACACCTTTTCTAAGTGTTGCAATATCTGATGAAGGAAATACTGGACAATCAAATTAATGACCTTCCAGGCTTCAGGATGCCTTTCTACATTATATAAAGGTGGAAATTTACATTGGAAACGTTTGGTTTAGCTGTTATAAAAGTTTGGTTTTTTAGTGCTGTAAATGCATTTTCAGCTCGAACTGTACACATTTGCTATGTGAGGCATTATCTCATAAGGGAAATACTGGACAATCAAATTAATGACTTCCCAGGCTTCAGGATGCCTTTTTACACTCTATAAATGTGGAAATTTACATTGGAAACGTTTGGTTTAGCTGTTAATGAAGTTTCGTTTTTTTAGTGCTGAAAATTCATTGTCTGCTGGCGCTGTACACCTTTTCTAAGTGTTGCAATATCTCATGAAGGAAATACTGGACAATCAAATTAATGACTTTCCAGGCTTCAGGATGCCTTTCTACACTATATAAAGGTGGAAATTTACATCGGAAACGTTTGGTTTAGCTGTTAATGAAGTTTCGTTTTTTTAGTGCTGAAAATTCATTGTCTGCTGGCGCTGTACACTTTTTCTAAGTGTTGCAATATCTCATGAAGGAAATACTGGACAATCAAATTAATGACTTTCCAGGCTTCAGGATGCCTTTCTACACTATATAAAGGTGGAAATTTACATTGGAAACGTTTGGTTTAGCTGTTATAAAAGTTTGGTTTTTTAGTGCTGTAAATGCATTTTCAGCTCGCGCTGTACACATTTGCTATGAGAGGCATTATCTCATAAGGGAAATATTGGACAATCAAATTAATGACTGCCCAGGCTTCAGGATGTCTTTTTACACTATATAAAGGTGGAAATTTACATTGGAAACGTTTAGTTTAGCTGTTAATGAAGTTTCGTTTTTTTAGTGCTGGAAATTCATTGTCTGCTGGCGCTGTACACTTTTTCTAAGTGTTGCAATATCTCATGAAGGAAATACTGGACAATCAAATTAATGACTTTCCAGGCTTCAGGATGCCTTTCTACACTATATAAAGGTGGAAATTTACATTGGAAACGTTTGGTTTAGCTGTTATAAAAGTTTGGTTTTTTAGTGCTGTAAATGCATTTTCAGCTCGCGCTGTACACATTTGCTATGAGAGGCATTATCTCATAAGGGAAATATTGGACAATCAAATTAATGACTGCCCAGGCTTCAGGATGTCTTTTTACACTATATAAAGGTGGAAATTTACATTGGAAACGTTTAGTTTAGCTGTTAATGAAGTTTCGTTTTTTTAATGCTGGAAATTCATTGTCTGCTGGCGCTGTATACTTTTTCTAAGTGTTGCAATATCTCATGAAGGAAATACTGGACAATCAAATTAATGACTTTCCAGGCTTCAGGATGCCTTTCTACACTATAAAAAGGTGGAAATTTACATTGGAAACGTTTGGTTTAGCTGTTATAAAAGTTTGGTTTTTTAGTGCTGTAAATGCATTTTCAGCTCGCGCTGTACACATTTGCTATGAGAGGCATTATCTCATAAGGGAAATATTGGACAATCAAATTAATGACTGCCCAGGCTTCAGGATGTCTTTTTACACTATATAAAGGTGGAAATTTACATTGGAAACGTTTAGTTTAGCTGTTAATGAAGTTTCGGTTTTTTAGTGCTGAAAATTCATTGTCTGCTGGCGCTGTACACTTTTTCTAAGTGTTGCAATATCTCATGAAGGAAATACTGGACAATCAAATTAATCACTTTCCAGGCTTCAGGATGCCTTTCTACACTATATAAAGGTGGAAATTTACATTGGAAACGTTTGGTTTAGCTGTTATAAAAGTTTGGTTTTTTAGTGCTGTAAATGCATTTTCAGCTCGCGCTGTACACATTTGCTATGTGAGGCATTATCTCATAAGGGAAATACTGGACAATCAAATTAATGACTTCCCAGGCTTCAGGATGCCTTTTTACACTCTATAAATGTGGAAATTTACATTGGAAACGTTTGGTTTAGCTGTTATAAAAGTTTGGTTTTTTAGTGCTGTAAATGCATTTTCAGCTCGCGCTGTACACATTTGCTATGAGAGGCATTATCTCATAAGGGAAATATTGGACAATCAAATTAATGGCTGCCCAGGCTTCAGGATGTCTTTTTACTCTATATAAAGGTGGAAATTTACATTGGAAACGTTTAGTTTAGCTGTTAATGAAGTTTCGTTTTTTTAGTGCTGAAAATTCATTGTCTGCTGGCGCTGTACACTTTTTCTAAGTGTTGCAATATCTCATGAAGGAAATACTGGACAATCAAATCAATGACTTTCCAGGCTTCAGGATGCCTTTCTACACTATATAAAGGTGGAAATTTACATTGGAAACGTTTGGTTTAGCTGTTATAAAAGTTTGGTTTTTTAGTGCTGTAAATGCATTTTCAGCTCGAACTGTACACATTTGCTATGTGAGGCATTATCTCATAAGGGAAATACTGGACAATCAAATTAATGACTTCCCAGGCTTCAGGATGCCTTTTTACACTCTATAAATGTGGAAATTTACATTGGAAACGTTTGGTTTAGCTGTTAATGAAGTTTCGTTTTTTTAGTGCTGAAAATTCATTGTCTGCTGGCGCTGTACACCTTTTCTAAGTGTTGCAATATCTCATGAAGGAAATACTGGACAATCAAATTAATGACTTTCCAGGCTTCAGGATGCCTTTCTACACTATATAAAGGTGGAAATTTACATTGGAAACGTTTGGTTTAGCTGTTAATGAAGTTTCGATTTTTTAGTGCTGAAAATTCATTGTCTGCTGGCGCTGTACACCTTTTCTAAGTGTTGCAATATCTCATGAAGGAAATACTGGACAATCAAATTAATGACCTTCCAGGCTTCAGGATGCCTTTCTACACTATATAAAGGTGGAAATTTACATTGGAAACGTTTGGTTTAGCTGTTATAAAAGTTTGGGTTTTTAGTGCTGTAAATGCATTTTCAGCTCGCGCTGTACACATTTGCTATGTGAGGCATTATCTCATAAGGGAAATACTGGACAATCAAATTAATGACTGCCCAGGCTTCAGGATGTCTTTTTACACTATATAAAGGTGGAAATTTACATTGGAAACGTTTGGTTTAGCTGTTATAAAAGTTTGGTTTTTTAGTGCTGAAAATGCATTTTCAGCTCGCACTGTACACATTTGCTATGTGAGGCATTATCTCATAAGGGAAATACTGGACAATCAAATTAATTACTTCCCAGGCTTCAGGATGCCTTTTTACACTCTATAAATGTGGAAATTTACATTGGAAACGTTTGGTTTAGCTGTTAATGAAGTTTCGTTTTTTTAGTGCTGAAAATTCATTGTCTGCTGGCGCTGTACACTTTTTCTAAGTGTTGCAATATCTCATGAAGGAAATACTGGACAATCAAATTAATGACTTTCCAGGCTTCAGGATGCCTTTCTACACTATATAAAGGTGGAAATTTACATTGGAAACGTTTGGTTTAGCTGTTATAAAAGTTTGGTTTTTTAGTGCTGTAAATGCATTTTCAGCTCGCGCTGTACACATTTGCTATGAGAGGCATTATCTCATAAGGGAAATATTGGACAATCAAATTAATGACTGCCCAGGCTTCAGGATGTCTTTTTACACTATATAAAGGTGGAAATTTACATTGGAAACGTTTAGTTTAGCTGTTAATGAAGTTTCGTTTTTTTAGTGCTGGAAATTCATTGTCTGCTGGCGCTGTACACTTTTTCTAAGTGTTGCAATATCTCATGAAGGAAATACTGGACAATCAAATTAATGACTTTCCAGGCTTCAGGATGCCTTTCTACACTATATAAAGGTGGAAATTTACATTGGAAACGTTTGGTTTAGCTGTTATAAAAGTTTGGTTTTTTAGTGCTGAAAATGCATTTTCAGCTCGCACTGTACACATTTGCTATGTGAGGCATTATCTCATAAGGGAAATACTGGACAATCAAATTAATGACTTCCCAGGCTTCAGGGTGCATTTTTACACTCTATAAATGTGGAAATTTACATTGGAAACGTTTGGTTTAGCTGTAATGAAGTTTCGTTTTTTTAGTGCTGAAAATTCATTGTCTGCTGGCGCTGTACACCTTTTCTAAGTGTTGCAATATCTCATGAAGGAAATACTGGACAATCAAATTAATGACTTTCCAGGCTTCAGGATGCCTTTCTACACTATATAAAGGTGGAAATTTACATTGGAAACGTTTGGTTTAGCTGTTATAAAAGTTTGGTTTTTTAGTGCTGTAAATGCATTTTCAGCTCGCGCTGTACACATTTGCTATGAGAGGCATTATCTCATAAGGGAAATATTGGACAATCAAATTAATGACTGCCCAGGCTTCAGGATGTCTTTTTACACTATATAAAGGTGGAAATTTACATTGGAAACGTTTAGTTTAGCTGTTATAAAAGTTTGTTTTTTTAGTGCTGTAAATGCATTTTCAGCTCGCGCTGTACACATTTGCTATGAGAGGCATTATCTCATAAGGGAAATATTGGACAATCAAATTAATGACTGCCCAGGCTTCAGGATGTCTTTTTACACTATATAAAGGTGGAAATTTACATTGGAAACGTTTAGTTTAGCTGTTATAAAAGTTTGTTTTTTTAGTGCTGAAAATGCATTTTCAGCTCGCACTGTACACATTTGCTATGTGAGGCATTATCTCATAAGGGAAATACTGGACAATCAAATTAATGACTTCCCAGGCTTCAGGATGCCTTTTTACACTCTATAAATGTGGAAATTTACATTGGAAACGTTTGGTTTAGCTGTTAATGAAGTTTCGTTTTTTTAGTGCTGAAAATTCATTGTCTGCTGGCGCTGTACACTTTTTCTAAGTGTTGCAATATCTCATGAAGGAAATACTGGACAATCAAATTAATGACTTTCCAGGCTTCAGGATGCCTTTCTACACTATATAAAGGTGGAAATTTACATTGGAAACGTTTGGTTTAGCTGTTATAAAAGTTTGGTTTTTTAGTGCTGTAAATGCATTTTCAGCTCGCGCTGTACACATTTGCTATGAGAGGCATTATCTCATAAGGGAAATATTGGACAATCAAATTAATGACTGCCCAGGCTTCAGGATGTCTTTTTACACTATATAAAGGTGGAAATTTACATTGGAAACGTTTAGTTTAGCTGTTATAAAAGTTAGTTTTTTTAGTGCTGTAAATGCATTTTCAGCTCGCGCTGTACACATTTGCTATGTGAGGCATTATCTCATAAGGGAAATACTGGACAATCAAATTAATGACTGCCCAGGCTTCAGGATGTCTTTTTACACTATATAAAGGTGGAAATTTACATTGGAAACGTTTGGTTTAGCTGTTATAAAAGTTTGGTTTTTTAGTGCTGAAAATGCATTTTCAGCTCGCACTGTACACATTTGCTATGTGAGGCATTATCTCATAAGGGAAATACTGGACAATCAAATTAATGACTTCCCAGGCTTCAGGATGCCTTTTTACACTCTATAAATGTGGAAATTTACATTGGAAACGTTTGGTTTAGCTGTTAATGAAGTTTCGTTTTTTTAGTGCTGAAAATTCATTGTCTGCTGGCGCTGTACACTTTTTCTAAGTGTTGCAATATCTCATGAAGGGAATACTGGACAATCAAATTAATGACTTTCCAGGCTTCAGGATGCCTTTCTACACTATATAAAGGTGGAAATTTACATTGGAAACGTTTGGTTTAGCTGTTATAAAAGTTTGGTTTTTTAGTGCTGTAAATGCATTTTCAGCTCGCGCTGTACACATTTGCTATGAGAGGCATTATGTGGGGGTTCGGGTTAGGGGGCCTGCCAAGCTTTTTCCCTTTTCCCTAGGTTCCGGCTGTTTTCCGCCAGGCACGCCTCCGACCGGAGAGGGCGTCGGCTCCTGCGCACCTGCTGCCCATCATCAGCAATCACCGCGGGGGTTTAAAGCTCAGCGCTGCCAGGAGCCAGACGCCGGATTATTCCGTGACCTACCTCGGTAACCGGTCCACGTCGACGTTCGCCTCGTGCACGTCCGCGCTTTGTGTTATGCAACCCGAGTTAACCATTGTCTTTCCTCGCTCTCCCTCCAGCCGCCCAGCGCCAGCCCGAGCCCGATCCTCCGCCGCCAGCCGCCGAGCCCCGGAGCGTCGATCGCACCTCGTACGCCCGTACGCCGCCTGTCTGCCCTTCTCAGCCTCCGCCGGCTCGCCGCCGCCTTCGCCTCCACGCCGCTCTCCGCGCCCGCGTTCCTCCCGCCACAGCACCGGTGCACACTCAGCGCGCCGTCTCCGCTGCACCTCCGCGAGCGCACATCTCGCCACCCCGGCGAGCACCCCGGCGCTGACTCGCCGCTCCTCCACCTGTCCTCCTGCCCTGCTACCGGAACCCGTTCCTCTCCCCCCGAACCCTTCAATAAATCCTCCTCAACCATCCTCGCTTGCTCTTGGGTCCAGTTTTCCTTTCTCACGGTTCCCTGAACCGTTACAGAATAATCCGGCCCCAATGGACCCAGCGAGCTCGGATTCCCTCCAAGAGGCCCTCTCCCACCAAGGCAGACAGCTGGGAAGACACGAGAGGATGATGCAGGAGTTCATGGACTCCGTCCAGGCTCTCCACCACCAACTCGCGCTCCTTTCGAAGCAGGTCAGCTCTCTTCCCTCTGCTTCCGGCCTCCCGGAGGGCACCTCCCCGGTCCCTTCTCCCCCTCCTCCGCCCGCCGTGTTCTCTTCGAGCGGCAGGGAACCCCATGTCCCCACTCCCGAGCCGTTTTCCGGTGATCTGGGCTCTTGTAGCCAGTTCATATTGAGCACCTCGTTGGTGTTCGATCTCCAACCCCAAAGTTACCCGACCGATCGAGCTCGCATCGCCTACATGGTGAACCTGCTCCGCGGCCGCGCCGCGAAATGGGCCACCGCCTTGTGGGAGGCATCGGCCCCGGCGATGGCCTCCTACTCCCACTTCTGCCAAGAGTTGCGGCGGGTATTCGACCATCCCGTCAAGGGACGCGAGGCCACCCGCCGATTGCTCGCACTCCGGCAGGGTTCCCGCTCCGCCGCCGACTTTTCGGTGGAGTTCCGCATTCTCGCCCACGAGTGCGGGTGGAACGAGCCCGCCCTTCGGGGAGTGTTCCTCAACGGGCTGACGGACCAGCTCAAGGATGAGCTGGCCGTTCGGGATGAGACCGCCTCTCTCGAAGACCTCATTGCCCTGGCTATTAAGGTAGACAACCGGTTGCGGGAGCGGCAGTCCGAGCGGACGCGTAGGTCGCCCCGTCCGGCGGCACGCGCTCCCGCACCTCCCGTCGACTTCCCTCCGCGACTACCGGTTACGCCTCCCGTCGGACAGGAGGAGCCCATGCAGCTGGGGAGAACCCGCCTGGATCCTCAGGAACGCCAGAGGCGCCTCTCGAGCCAGCTATGCCTCTATTGTGGCAACCCCGGTCACTACATCGCCGCTTGCCACGTGAAGCCAAAAGAGGGGGGCTCGCCGCTGATCAGGAGTCCCGCGGCGAGCCATAACGTGTCAGCTACGGGCTCCTCTTCACGCATGTCCATCCCAGCCCGCCTCCTCTGGCAGACCCAATCCCTCTCGGTCGCCGTACTGGTGGACTCCGGAGCGGATGGGAACTTCCTGGACCTGGCTCTGGCTCGCCGGCTGGGTGTCCCCCTGGAGCCTCTCCCTTCCCCACGGCGCGTGGTGGCTCTGGATGGACGCCTCATCTCCCAGGTCTTCCATCAAACGGGACCCCTAACCCTTATTGTTTCCGGTAACCACCGGGAGACCATCCAGCTCCTCCTAATCCACTCGCCACAAGTCCCCCTGGTCCTGGGTTTCCCGTGGCTCCAGCTACACAACCCCGCGATAGACTGGAGGAGATGTGCAATCACCGGGTGGAGCGAGCTTTGCCACTCACAGTGCCTTCTGTCCGCCGACCCCGCTCCCCGCTCGGTTCCTTGCTCCCCGGCTCCACCCGACCTGGCGTCCGTCCCCACGGACTACCATGACCTGGCCCAGGTTTTTTGCAAAGACCTCGCCCGCACCCTTCCTCCCCATCGGCCCTATGACTGCGCCATAGACCTCTTTCCCGGAGCTCCG